>NC_045427.1:17138211-17438211 GCF_902635505.1 Sarcophilus harrisii
CTTTTACAATCAAAACCAAACTTCTTTTTTTTTGGCATCCCAAACTCTTCCTATTCTGGTAGTGGTCTCTTCCTAAGCACATCACACGTTAACTCCAGCCATTCCTTTTAGATTTTAGTCAAACTGGTCTATTCATAATTTCTGACATTTATTCTCTCCTCCTTCTATCTTTGTACAGGTTTTCCCCAATGGCTGGAACATCTTTCTCTCAACCCTTCAGAATCCTTAGATCCCTTCAGAGCTTATTTCTAGAGTCTCTTCCTATGTGACATCCTTCCAGATTCACTTAGAAGCTAGTGTTCCCTCTCCATGACATTGTAAAAATTCTATTTATTTGTACATATTATATATATATATATATATATCTCATGTCTTCCAATTGAATTAATATAAGCTGCTTGAGGGCAAGAAACAATATTTCTGTCTTTGTATTTTCAGTGCCACACAATAGGTACTTTAAAGGAGCTTGTGACATGGGTGATAGAGTACTGCACTTGAAGTCAAGGAATTCTAGTTTTAAATCCTAGCTTAGCTGTGTGACCTTGACTAGACTGAAGTCCTCTGCACCTTCCATGGGTTCATTGGGACTCAGTGGCCTCTTAGGCCCCTTCCAGCCCTGGATCAATAATAGGGTTAGAGATCTTAAAATTATTAATCTTTTAATGTGATCACAACTCCTTGATTGACTAATTGGCCTTAGAAGGAAGAAGTAAAAGCAATTGTGCATTGTGGGAGAGAAATGGAAATTAAAAAGATGGGAATTTATACTTGATTTCAGGAAAATCTTCCTATTAATTAGAGTACTCTAGAAACAGAATTGGCTGCTATAGGATCTATTGGGTACCCAACTCCCCTGCAACTGCTCAATTTTCAAGTAGGGCTGATTAAAAAGCATAAGATGGGCCAGAAATTGGTCAGCCTAGATAATTTCTAAGGTCTCTTGGTACTGTGAGAGTCTACAAATCTATGAATCAATCGCAAAGAAAATTTCCTTAATAGAAAGGAAAATTTGGGTTTTTTTTTTATTTACCAGAGACAGTTTAAACAAAATTTGGATAATTCCATGTAAGTTTCTTTATAATTTTAAATACTCTGCAACTCACTCGGTCTTTTTCAAGTGAAGTACCATTTGTGTACCATGAAGAATCATCTCATAGAGAACTTCTGAATCATATTTTTCCTGGAAGAAAAACATATATTCCAATTAGTTCAAGATAATTGGGACAATGTGAACCATTGTAACTTACATATAATAAGCACTTAATCAATGTTTATTGAGATTAATTCAATTTTCTCTGTTTCTTTCTTTCTCTTCCACAACTAAACACAGGTTGATACCAAATGCTAACTCACGGTTTAGGAAATGAATAAATTGAGTTAAGTATTATAGAGAGAAAAAACAGTGAAGTTTTCTAATTTAACTATAATAAAAAAGAAAACAAAAATAATTCATCTGAATGAGAAAGAAAACGTTATAGAACATATGAGGATTCCAAGGAACATATGTGAGACATTGATGGTAAGGAAAGAAACAGTTGGTAGTCTCAGCTATCCCAAGCTCAAGGTACAATCTATATGTCAGAGGCTCTTACATGACAAATGCTTGAGCGATCTCTCACCTCTCTGCCTCTTCCCCAGACAACTTGTTAAAATAAAAGATAGACTGCAGTAACCATTTTCTTTCACAAGCACAGAATTCATAATGCCCAAACATGACTTTACTGGGAGTTTGGTGAAACAGGAGAAAGTATGGGATTTGGGTTAAAAGTTCTAGATTTCAAATCCTGGCTTTGCTCTTTATTACCTGTGTGGTGTGTGATCTTGGACAAATCAATTAATCTGGGCCTCAGTTTCTGCATTTATAATAGATGATCAATGGGTACAAAGGACTTTTAAAAGGTCTAAGTCTGTGGCAGCTTCAGAGCATAGTGAATAAAACTATAGTAACATGGAGTCAGAAAGACTTTGTGATCTTCAACATGTCACTTAACCTCTCTCAGTTTCAATTCCTTCATCTGAATTCTGTCTAATTCATCACTCTTAAGTCCAATTTTGATTAGTTATCATTTATTATGCTCTGCAGTATAACAGGCATTGTGCTAAGTTCCAAAGATATAAAGAAAAACAAAAGAGTTACAGCTTTCAAAGAGCTCAGTCATCCTTATGAGGGGCACACAACATAAAATCTAATATGTATAAGAAAGCCACACATAGGATAAAATGGAAATACTCAACAGAGGGAAAGCACCAGCATTGAGTGGATTAGGAAAGTTTCCCTGGAGAAGATGGGATTTTAGCTGGAACCTGAAGCAAGCCAGGCAAGTCCCGAGATGGAGATCACTGGAAGAATTTGGGACAGCCATAAAAGTGCCCAGAGTCTGAAGATAGAATGTTTTTATGAAAAAATCAATAAAGTCCTTTTAATACATTTATTTTCCTAGAAAATAGGCATTGTTTAAGAGGCTTAATAAAATGGCATAGCGAGAAAAAGACAAATTCCCCCTTTTCCCTAATATACCATAAACCTGGGATACTCTTTCTGATAAAAATATATAAGTCACAGCAAAGGATATGTCTAGGGAATATCAATGAAGGAACTAGCACACATAGAGAAGATGTGGCTGGGTGCTCTTAGAGAATGATAAAATTAGAAATTTGGAAAGGATTTTATCAGCTGAGTCAAACTCACACACAGAGGAATCCCCACTATTACATATCTGCTAGGTCATGATTTCATATGGGGTTGTGTGATTAAATTTGAGGGTCATGAAAAATTTGGCAAGAATAAAATTAATTCTAAATCAAATGTGTGATGAATCCAAGGTGCTTTTGGCAGCACTCGTCCATGTTGCATTCTGTGCAACTTCACTCCAGCCTTAGTTCTGAACACAAAACTTATGTTTTTTATACTTCACATGCATAAAAACTGCCAGAAGCACCTTGCTCAGATTGGAGATGGAGTTATGTAAAAATTTCTCGAGTGAAATAGGGTCATGAGTGGGAAAAGTTTAAGAAGCTCTGGTCTAGTCTCTACTCAAAGACATTAATGGAGATAGAAGCCTTCACATCCCCAGACAGCACATTCTATCTTTGAACAGCTCTAATTATTGTGTCATCCTCCCCAACATCAGGACCAATTCTTCCACTTCACAGTGTCTCCTCAATGTTCTGGTCTATGTCCTGAAATCAAGCAGAGAAAGGGAAATCCTTTTTCATATCCTTCAAAACAACTTTCATGTCAACCTAAAATCTTCTCCAGGGGAAAAAAAAACAACTTATCTTCTTCAGATAATATGATGTATCATGGAATTTAGGCATCTCACCATGATGGGTACTCCATTCTAGATTATCTATCTAGAGAATTTCTTTTCCTTTTTCTTGTTTTTTTTTCTTTTTTCTTTGGTTAAGCCAATTGGAGTTAAATGACTTGCCCAGGATCACAACCTAGGAAGTGTTTCTGAGATCAGATTTGAACCCAGGTCCTCCTGATTTTAGGGCTGGTGTTCTATCCACCCAGCCACCTAGATGTCCAAGAGAGTCTTTCTTCTATGTCAGTATCTTTCTTAAACTGTGGCACCCACAACTCAGTCTACTATCCCATTTGTAGTCTGAGTAGGTAAGAAGACATGGGAACTGTTATTTCTTATTTGGAGAAGCCTGTCTGTCCAAACTCTGTCCATGATTCCATTTCAGCTGGAGACTTGCACCACACGCTGCTGATCTATACTGAACTTGCCATCCTGCTCACAGTGGGGTGCACATTTGATGTACATGTGGCCAAGAGTGAAGCACAGCCATGCAGAGGATGTGTGTGCCCAGGGCATACATAGGGAAAACTGTTTCTACACAGTTACTAATGTTATGAAGTATTGTCAATGTGCTGCTTTCTTTTGTTGGTCCAATGAGGACACTTCAACCATTGGTTTACCAAAAAAAAAATACCCAAAAGGTGGGGGGAGAGAGTCATGAGAAAGAAAAAACAACCAAAAAAGTGAAAATACTATGTTTAGATCCACATTAAGACTCCATAGTTCTTTCTCTGGATGTAGATACCATTTTCTACCATAAGTCTATTGGATTTATCTTGGATCCCAGCTATTGCTGGGAAAAGCTAAGTCTTTCCTAGTTGATCATCCCATAATCTTACTGAAACTGTGTTTAATGTTCTCCTGGTTCTGCTCACTTCACTCACCATCAGTTCCAGAAAGTCTTGCCAGCCTTGAGCTCTGTTTGCTCAAGATAAGCTAAGAACAGGGCACTCTAACATATCATGTACCCCTATTTTGGGTATTATTTTTTTCACAACATAATAAATATGGAAATATGCTTAAAAGGATAATACGTGTTTTCTTTAACCTATATCAGATCACTTGCTATCATGGGGAGAGGGGAGGGAAGTGAGGAAGGGAGAGAAACTTGGAAAACATAAAAACATAAAACATAAAAATGAATTTTGAAAACTATCTTTAGAAGTATTTGGAGAAATAATATACTATTGAGAAAACCAAACCAAACAAACAAACAAGAAAATAAAACAAAGCTTAAAGTTGTTGCATTTTCTTTCTCCTCACTCCCAGGCCACTCAGACATCATCATAAAGAACTGGAGGTCCAGGTGACTCTTACATCCAATTTGTATGTCAATGTTCCTCTATCATTCCTCCCTTTTGATTCAACACCACCATTCCCTCCCCCAAACGCTTTTTCCAGTAGAAATGATTCTGAAACTACAATTCAATCCCACAGTTTACAATGCTGATGAGCTGTACCACTTTAGGACCTCTTTCTAGAGGAATGGACATATTTACTCACATGAGTTGGCTGACCTGGGAGTGACCAACTAGAATGCTTCCATAAGATTATAGTCTTAAAATCTAGCTTGCTGCTTTGCCCTCCATAGCCTCAGTAGGTTCAGCTGACCTGCCAAGGTTTTCATGTCCTTATCATCTCTTCTACAAAAGTCCCTTAGGATTTGAGACTTTTTCCTTGCAGAACCCTCCTTTATGTATTGTCTTACAATTAAAGTGGGAGCTTCTTGAAATCAGGGACTACCTTTATTTTCTATTTATATCTCATTCAGAACACTAACAAACTTCAGAATTGGTTGGATCAAAATGAGGAAATTCAGAAATATTAAATGAAAACTCCACGGTTTACCAGGAGAACAGGTCATCTATCTCTTAGAAAGCAGTGCTAAACTCTATGAAAGGTAAAGTGTAAGTAAAGCTTAGAGAAATGCAGGGTTCTTGCCTCAGTGAGTTTTATGTTGATAGAGCAATCCAAAGCATTTTCATCATCCCCTAAAGGCTATTTATGGATTAAAGACCTATGGTGCATCTCAGCTACTCAGTGCTGATGGAGTCACATTTATTAAAAAGGACATCATCCTGGAGAGGTGGACTAAATATTTCCAGAATATCCTTAACAGATCATCATCAACCAATTCTGAAGTCATCATCTACATATGTCAGATTGAAGTTAATTTCTCTCTAGCTGAACTTCCTACTGAAGAAAAGGTTTTGAATGTATTAAGCTCCTTTCATATAGCAAAGCGCCTGGTGATGATTCTATTCAGCTGAGATTTACAAGGCTTATACAAAAACTGACTGAGATCTTGTGAGTTCATGACAGGAGGAGATTATTTCTCCAGCAGCTCAAGGCTGTTTCTATTGTCCATCCATATGAAGGAAAAGGAAATAAATTGTCCCGTGACAATCACAGAGTGGTTTGTTTCAGTCATTGACAGCAAAATTTTCCCAAGTCCTAATAGAATGGTCTGTCACTTTGAAGATGGTCATCTACATGAGAACCGATGTAGTTTCGGGAAGGGCTGAAGGATGGTTAATATATGTTTGTTGCCCAACAATTCTAGCAGAAATGCCAAGAACAGAAAAGAGATCTGTACACAGTGTTCACTGATCTGACCAAGGCCTTTGATGCTGTCGGTTGTGAAGGCTTATGAGAGATCATGGCAAAACTGGATTGCCCATGATGCCATTCTTGCTTAGGTTCTGAATAATGAATGATTGCTCTCATGCATTCCCAGTCACCAATAGAATAGAGCAAGATTGTGCACTTGCTCCTATATTTTTAGCATGATATTTTAGTGATGTTGTTGGACACCATCAATGAGGATGAAAAAATAACATTAAGGTCATTTACTACAATGTGGGTAAATTATTTAATTTGAAAAAAACTGCAAGCCTAGACAAAAGGAGGAGAATTGGTTTACAACTTATTGTTTTCAGATGGTTGTGCATTCAATGCCTCTGAGGCTGAGATGCAATACTGTATGAATTAATTCTCTGCTGCTCATGCTGAATTTGTTCTGACATCAACATCAAGAAACCCAGAGGTTCTCCACCAGCCAGTACCACATCATCCCATATGTGGAACCATCAATCATAGCAAATGGGGACATTTTGATTGCTGGGTGATAAGCTTACTTACCTTGGCAGAATACTATCCAAGGATGTAGACATAGATGATGAGATTTATACACACATTGCCAGGGCTAGCTCAATAAAGGAAAGTGTGGGGAAGAAGAGGTAATAGACTGATTACCTAAATGAGAGCTTATGTTGTTGTAAGCCTCTGAAACTTGAGCAGTGCTAGGAAACCGATCACTGCCATTTATTTGTATTGTCTTAGGAAGATTCTGAGCATCACTCAACAAGACAAAGTACCAGACAATGAGGGCTTTCTCTTAGCTGAGCTGCTAAGTATTCAAACTCTACTGTAGAAAGGATAATTCTGATTGGCTAACATTGTTCCAAAGACTATTTTAGGGAGAATTCACACAAGTCAGAAGAAGAGAAACAAAAATATTCTCAAGATCTCTCTGATAAACTTTTGCTTCCACTGTAAAACATGGGAGACACTGGCACAGGGCCACTCAGATGCCTGCATCTGTATTAAAGGAGTCTCTATGCTCTATGACCAAAGCAGAGTCTCTCAAAAAAAATGGGAGATATGTAAATTTAGAGAGGTCTCTATCCCAAATGTTCATACTGATTATTTGTGCTTGACCTATGGTAAAGCCTTGCAAGTTCATATTAGTCTGATCAGCCCAAGTCAGACATACTGTACATTGACCCGGCCAACACAGTAATACTATTTCAATCCTCTTCGAGCACAAAGGACAACAACCTGCCATAATTCTTGGCACAAATTTAGCTTCTACCAATTATAAATACCTACCAAGGCACAACCTGATGACCAGAATTAAATGTCAAGTGAAGTTTTCTTTCAGAACCCAAGACAAATCCATGTTTATACATAAACACTTCAAAATATCCTTGAAAATACAATATATAAACTATACTGAGGCCAGACACAGACAAAGCTGCTGCCTGCAATCACTCAGGAATAATATTGAACATTAAAATTTAATATAATGCTTTTAACTCATGTTGCTATACCAAATGATCACACCCTACAAAGCCTGTGGAATAAAAAAGCTTCTAAATATAGAGACTTAGCAGAAAAAAATTCAAATCCATGAAAGAACCAGATGGAGTACATATCATCCCTATTATTTTAACTGCTGGTGTAATTGTCCTCAAGATGCTTCCATTAAGCTTAAGAAAGATGGGCTCACTCAGATACCTTTATCCATGTGTGCAATAATTGGAAGAATTTTAAATATAAAAGAAGAAAGATAAATTATTCTAAAGCATTTTCCCATTTAACCATTGAAAAGTCAGAAAAAATGAGTTAATTATAATCAATCACAAAATTATGGAATTATAGAAAACAAATATATTTATCTGCCAAAACTTCTCCAGAACATTAAAAAACTGAAAAAGAATAGTAGAATATTGATTCATCCCTATGCTACTTCCAAAAATTAAAGATAAAACAAGATGATAGTCAGTGAAAAAAAAAACCTTAAAAATAAACAAATAAAAAAGAAACACTTATGATCTACTAGTCTAGACAAATACTTTCCAAATGAGAAAATGAATACTAACAGATTTGGAAAAGGTCTTTTAAAAAGTCTGTAATAATATTTTAAAGATAAATTTTATTGATATCTTATTTTACATCATCTAAATTGTGTTGAACTTCTTCAATATGAGTGTAATTGCATATATGAAAGAATAAAATGAGGATAAGAAATTATATCAGTTAATTATTTCTTAATTTGGTTTAGTAATTGATGCATCAAGGAAATGTAAAGGAACCTTCAAGGGGAAATCCTATTTCAGTCCTGATATAAATGTGTTACAATTATTATTATGAAAGCAAATAAGACTTAGGTGGAAGATTTAAAACTTGTAAATTGAAGTGACCTGAAGACTTAAAGAAAGTCAGTGAGCTTGTTTAATGAAAAGTCACAAGATGATATAATCCTTGAAGAAACCAAAGCCACTGATCCAATATTTTGTAAACTATTTGGAAAATAGATAAAGAAGGAATTTGACAGGATACCTTCTATGTCACAAATATGGCACTGATATCTAAATCAGGAAGAGCCAAAAAAGAGAAAGAATATTATGGACTAATCTTCCCAAATGAATATTGATGAAAGAATTTTAAATAAAATATTAGAAAAAATTACAGCAATTTATCAACAGAATAATACACTGATATTATTGGTATAAATGCCAACCACTTTATTTATACCAATAATTTATACCAAGTTATTTATACCAGGTATAAATATTGACTGATTCAATATCAGGAAAACTATTACCATAATTGACCATATCAATAAGAAAACCAACAGAAATCTTTTGGTAATTTCAATAGATGAAGAAAAAGCTCTTGACAAAATACAGAACCCATTCTAAAAACACTAGAGAGCATAGAGATAAAGGGAACTTTCCTTAAAATAATAAGCAGTATATATCTAAAACCTATAGCAAGAATTATGTGTAATCAAGAGAAGCTGGATTCATTCCCAAAAAAGATCAGGAGTGAAACAAGCATGCCCATTATCACCACTATTATTCAACATTGTACTAGAAATGTTGGGTTTAGCAATAAGAAAAGAAAAATAAATTAAAGCAATTAGAATAGGCAATGAGGAAATAAAACTATCATTCTTTGCAGATTATATAATGATATACTTCAAAAATCCTAGAAAATCATCCTTTAGAATTTGGAAAATCTACTTAATACAATTCATAGCTTTAGCAAAGCTGCAGGACATAAAATAATGCCCCACAAATTATCAACATTTCTATATATTACTGACAAAGCCTTGCAAGAAATAGAAAGAGAAATACCATTTAAAATTACTGTAGACAAAATAAAATATTTGGGGGTCTACTTGCTGAGGCAGACATAAAAACTATATGGACACAATTACTTCTCACACAAATAAAGTCAGATCTAAACAATTGGAAAATATCAATTTTTCATGACTGGTCCAAGCTAATATAATAAAAATGACAATTCTGCCTAAATTGTTCTATTTGTTTAGTGCCAAATCAAACTTCTTCAGTTACCAATCAAACTGCCAAAACATTGTTTTATAGAACTAGAAAAAAAAATAATAACAAAATTCATTTGGAAGAACAAATGCTCAAGAATATCAGGAGAACTAATGAAAAAATTGCAAAGGATCGTAGCTTACAGTACCAAACCTAAAACTATATTATAAAGCAGAAGTCATCAAAACCATTTAGTACTGGCTAAGAAATAGAGTGGTGGATCAGGGGAAGAGATTTGATACACATGACACAATAATCAAAGCCTATAACAATCTAGTATTTGATAAATTCCCAAACTCCAGCCTAGTTTCTGCCATACTAATTACCAACTTTCCCACCAGTTTTTGTCAACTAGTCAGTTATTACCTCATAAACTTGGGTGTTTGAGTTTGTCAAACACTAGATTAGTATAGTCATTAACTATTTTGTCCCGTTAATCCAATGTATTCCACTGATCCACTACTCTATTTCTTAGCCAGTACCAAATGCTTTTTATGACTGCTGTATTATAATATATTTTTATTATACAGCTAGGTTACCTTCATTTGCTTTTTTTCCTTTAATTCCCTTGAAGTTCTTTACTTTTTATTCTTCCAGATGAACCTTATCATTATTATTTTTTAAGATCTCTAAAATTATTTCTTGAGAGTTTGATTGGTATGGCCTTGAATACGTAGATTAATTGATCTACTCATGAATACTTGATAGTTTTCCAATTTATTAGACCTGACTTTATATGTGTGCATGGTGTTTTGTAATTGTGTTCATAAAATGTGTCGTATTTTTTTGTATCTTTAGCACATGATACACATTAGATACTCAATAATTGTTCATGATTGACTAAAGAGAAGTCATACCTGTGGGCCATGCTTTTGATTTTTCTCAGTATCTCTTTTATGAAGCACTGGGAGCTTTTGAGGATAAACCATTTCATAGGCCTTTTTCCTGAGGTCCTCAGTTGCTAGAAGAGAAAAGAAGGAAAGAAAATATTTAATATCCACTATGTCCATCCTCCCAGAAGAAAAAGGATAAATAGAATTAGGGGTTTGTTGTATCCCTGGGTTTATTTGTGAGAATACAGGAAACTTTAAGGAAAATAGTAAAAACTGAAAATAATATATTCAGGCCTTTTCTCAATTATTTTCCTCCTTTGATATTATTATTAATTACACCTTTCTTGATACTTTTCTATCTAGATTTTCATGACACTGCTCTCTCCTGATATTCCTCCCACCTATCCTTTTTCTCCTTTGCTGGATATCTATTCAGATTATGCTCACCAATCCTAGGTACCCCCTCCCCAAGATCTTTCTCTTTTGCCATTACACTATTTCACTTGGTGATCCCATCAGCTCCCACAGATTCTCTCTGCTCTCAGATTGGCTAAAAGGAAGCATGTTTAGTGGAATAAGAGCTAGTCTGGGAGTCAGGAAGAATGGAATTAAACCATATCCTCAAAGAAATACTATGTGATTCTGCGCAAGTTTTTGACCTCTCTGACCCCAACAAATATAAACATAGAGATTGAGTAAAATCTGAAATCAGTAGATCTGGATTTGAATATTGGTTCTCATATATAATAACATAACTTTCTCTCCCCTATTACCACATCAATTCTGAGCTGTTTAGAATAAATTATCTCTTTTTATTTCTAACATGTTGTGAGTACATTTATTTATTACCAAGTTGTATTTTATCAGGGGAACAAAAATGCTACAATGTTAAAAAAAAAAAAAGTAATTATCATAATTAATTGCATTTTTTAAAATCCATCAAGCAGCATCAATCCTGAAGTCAGGAGGACCTGAGTTCAAATCTGGCCTGAGGCATTTAACACTTCCTATCTGTGTGACTCTGGGTAAGTCACTTGATACCAATTGTCTCAGTTAAAAAAAAAAATCCACCAAGCACAAAATAATATCAATGGCACGTTTTGAAGGGTATATAAACTATGTGTAGCTGCCAGGATTGACTCTAAGAGAGAAGTCCAAATGACACTCCTTTTATTAATACTCTCCTGCCTTATTAATACAATGAATAGATAATCTAGAAATAATGTCTCTCAAATCCTTTTAAACTTCATATTATAAATTTTCTTCTTGGAGTATATGCACAATGGTGGAATCTCTAGTTTGAGTATGGGTATATTGATTAATTTGCTTGAATAATTCCATATTGCTCTCCAAAACTGCAATTATTCACAGGGGATAAGTATATAAGACTGGATTTGAACTCATATCTTCTTGACTCCAAGTCCAGAACTCTGTCCATTGTGCCACCTATTGCCCTTATGAAATATTACTGTGCTGTAAAAGAAAATTGTGAATGCAATGAATTCAGTGAACCATGGAAAATGAATGGAGGCAAAGCAGAGCCAAGAAAACTACATTGATTTTGACTACAACAACATAAACAGAAATAACAATTTCTGAAAATTGTTGAAAACAATTGAATGAAAATTTGTTTTTCATGAAATGAAAAGTCAAAGCCAGTGTTTCAAATAATGACATTTTTACTTTCCTGGTTCCTGGCCCACCCTCATACAATTGTTGGTACTAAATACCTCTTGAAATTACTTTGCATTTAGTTAATGTATATCTTACATTTATTATTTATTATAATATTTATCATATATAAAAATGTATACAATATATTTATTTATAAATTATATATTATCATTATGTTTATATCATATATGTATTATTATAAAATTTAAACACTCTTATATTAAACTTATAATATACATACTTCTCCACCAGTAGAATGGAAGGACCTCGAGGACATGGATTATTTTTGTTTTCTCTTGGTATCCAATATAATTGGTAAAATATATGACATGGAGCAGATATTTAATATAGGTGAGAGAAATTATTACTTCTCTCTTATATTAATGACCAATTCTTGAATTAGGACCAGGGTTTTTCAGAGTGCTGGATGTTGTTCAGTGTCTGAAGGAATCCTGGTTGCTCAAATCCATCTTTGGTGGCAGTTGTTGAACCATTCAACTACAAAACCTTCAAAGAATTTAATCTAAGGTGAATTCCATTCTTGAGTGTTCCATTAAGCAAGGTCTGAGCAGAAGCGAACCCCCTTTCTGCCTAGATTGCTCAAAGTGAAATAGACTGGGTTAGAAATAAGTCCCTTTGTACAAGATTGAGTGAGCAGTCATAACCCTCAGCTCCTCATTAGAATAGGTCAGTTTCTCACTATAATATTCATTCTTCTTACTAATTGTTAATCAATCAGGGTTGATTTCCATCCTCAACAACACCTACTCTTCCAAGGGCATATAAAATGTGGAGTGGGTTCCCTGAGGGGTCTTTGACATTTGAGAGTGTCACTGATTCATTTTATAGATTATTGCTCCCATCATTAATGAAATGATTAATTACCCAGAAACACTTTCTCTTGAACTTTGTATCCCTCACAAATACTTATCAAATTAAATTATTTAGTAGAAGAAGAGAAGAGAAGCTTATTGGGAAGATTTGGTTGTCAACCTAAATCACAATATTATTTTTATCACAAATTCAAAAAGCTCTACAACAGAGATTAGTAGCGATCTTGCCCAATTCTTTCATATTATAGATGAGAAAATTAGGATCCATACAGACAAAGCAACTTGTTGAAAGTGACATAGCCAGTGGACAAGACTATACTAGAATGTGTCCTTATGCTATGAATGCATTTTGGCCCTTTGAAAATATTATCTTCATGGTACAAATCACAAGAGGAATTTGAATGTTCCACATGGATTACTTCCATTTCTCGGGTCCCAGACTCTGACATGTCAAGAATTACATTTGTCCCAGGCTCAGGACATCAGTTTGTTAAAGAACAGCAACTAGCCATGTTTCCAGTTTTTCTAGCCATGATCCAATCAATGGAAGTATGGAAAATTCAGTGATCAGAGCTCTATCCTATTTAGAAATCACACCCAAGCAGGGTGAGTGCAAGCCTTTTTCAGATCTTTGATAATTTCCAAATTAAAAGGAGTGTATTTTCTTTTTTCTTGACCTGAAGAGTCAAACTCTTCAGGAACTGTGTGGTATGTCAGCTCACTGCCTCCAGTAGGGACTTCTGCAATGTGTGGGAGGCTGAACTGGGTCTATTCAACACAAAAACATTTACTGAGCAACTGTTATCAACATAAAAACATTTATTGAGCACCTGTTACAGGCAAAGTGTGGTGCGGGATAACTAGAGAGATAAGAGCTAGAGAGACAAAAAGTTCCGATAAGACCTGGCACCTTTCTGTATTAAATTCCCAGGATTCAGTACAAGCACAGAACAGCATAAGAGAAATCCTTAATGCTTGATTATTTTGTCATATATATGCAAAAATCATAAATCATGAAAAAGGTATGGAAAGTGCTATAGGAAGCCCAAAGATGAAGCTTTGAGTTCTCATTCAGTGGCTTGGAAAGCTTCATGGAGTTGGCACAAGTTGAGCCAGGCTTTAAAGCTGGTGATTTCAGCTAGTAAAGAGGAGAAAGGAAGAGTCTAAGCAAATGTATGGAGGCAAGGAAGAACTGTTTGGGTTCAAAGGACAGAGAATAGTTCATTTTGACTAGAGTGTAGACTACATGAAGGCAATAGCTGCCGAGGTTCCCTAGTAAAGAGTGCATCTGTTGTCAGAAGCTGGGATCAGTCCTCAGCTCTGGGTAGTCTTGGACAAGTCTCTTTGTTATTCTTCTATACAATTACCTTATCTATAAAACAAATGGGTTAGATTAAGTACCATCCAGCCTTTCTACCACGCTAGAAATCTAATGCAGTCCCGTATTACTTAGGGTCTTGAATGCCAGGCAAGAGAAGTTTGAAACAGCAGTAAAAAGTTTAAAAAAAAAAAAGAGTGAGAGAAACAGCTCTCTGTGTATATGAGTCCTCCAACTCTAAATTTCAAAGATTTTCTAAGTTTTTTTTTTTAATCTAAAGTAACCCTTGGATTAGAAAGACCCATGAATCTGGATTTTTGGAACTTCCATAGAACAAATGCTGCATGCCTTTATTATGTAGTGTCCTGGTTGTGAAAGACAAAACTTTTTTTTTAAGTTTCCTGGGAGACAAAGCAGGTCATTTGGATTTGTGCACCCATCAAGAGTAGTGGGAAAGAAATAAGGGAAATGGGAGATCAGGGATCAGAGGTTCCAGATTCTGACATGTATTAAATATATGTCTTAGAACAAATCACGGAAGTTCCATGGGCTTCACCTGTCAAATTGGAGGATTAGGGCTTTTTTCCTCTAAGTTGCATTACAGCTTAAAATCTGTGATTCCATGACCATCTGGAAGCACTGGACCCCAACAACATCTGCATTTCCATAGCAAGAAGACATGGCTCCCAGGTCTACTTTCAAAACCAGGGTGACCATCTCTGCTGTAGAAATTGTTGGAGTCTTCTCATGGGCATGGCAGAAGCACACTCTAAATTTCATTTCCCTGATTGCTTTAATTCAAACATGGTAGTCATCCAAGAAAAAGTTAGACACTCCCTTCTTACCTGAAGTAGCCTCCAACAACTTTCATTTATTTATTTATTTTCTCCTCCGAGTCATCTCAGTCTCTAGTGTATTCAACATTTAAAATGCTGTGAGTAATGATGTTTGAGGTAATATATAGATTAAGGCAGGAAGTGATAGTATCTCACATCCATAAGCATTTTAATATTCATAATGACTGAAAAAGAAAGGGAGGAAGGGAGGAGGGGAAGGACGGAGGAAGGGAAAGGAAGGAAGGAAGGAAAGAAGGAAGGAAGGAAGGAAGGAAAGAAGGAAGGAAGGAAGGGAAGGAAAGAGGAAGAGAAGGAAGGAAGAGGGAAGGAGGGAGGAAGAAAGAAAGGAATGGAGGAAGGGAGGAAAGGAGAGAGGGAGGGAAGGAGGGAAAGAGGAAGGAAGGGAGGAAGGGAAGAAGCAGTTGCATCACCTAACTGAAACTATCCAGTTTGGTCCTCAGTAAGTATATCTCACAGGTTGTTTCTTGATCTTCCTTCTTGAAGAGGACCATGACATCAGGAAAGATATGTCATGAATTATAAATAAATTAGATTTAAGTGAGGGAAAGCTGTGCAAAGTCACCAGCCTCGCTTTCAACTATGAAGTAGCCAAGAAAGTAACATGACACAGGAGCAAGATCAGTAGCTTCAAATTCAGAAGTTCTGAATTCAAATCCTGCCTCAGATGTTCATTACCTGTGTCACTTTGGCCAAGTCACTTAAACTCCCTTGGGCTCTGAGGTCCCTATGCCTCCCAGATCCGTGGTGCTGTGATCAAGTAGCTGTTAGCACAGTGGGTAGAGCTGTAGTCTGGAGACCTGAGTTCTGATCTGGCCTCAGACACCCACTAACTATGCATCCTGGAGCAAACCCCTTCATTCTACTTGCCTCACTTCCTCATCTCCAAAATGATTTAGAGAAGGAAATGGAAAACTGCTCCAGTGTCTTTGCCAAAAACATCCCAAATGGAGTCACAAAGAGCTGGACTAGACATTACAGCAATGATCCTTTGATCATTTTAGGAGGATATTATGGTCCTCTTTTTACACACAAAGAAACTGAAGCTTGGAGAGGCTTAATGACTTAAATACAGCTAGTAAGCATCTGAGGCAGCATTTAACCCAAGTCTCATGTTTGGTCCATTATACCAGACTGCGTTTTAAGTAAGCTAGCTCATTAGAAAGAATCACAATCCCATGAAGCTTGGATTGTTGCCTCAAGGACTTTCTATTTAACCTCAGATAATGGAAAAAATTAAATTCACTCAAATACCATGAGTTTGTTATTTGGTTTTGCCTAAATGGTTTTCTTTGCTTCATGGGAAGGATTCAATAACAAATCAGGAAACAACTATTTAAAAAAGTTATAAATAAAATGTTTTAAAAGTTAAAAAAAATAAATTAACAAGCATTTGGTCACCAAAGCTCTTCTGCACATTCTTCATCTTGTTGCTAGGATATTATTTTGTTTTACTTTTTTTTTAAACTTCTATAATCATAATCATAATCAAGGTCATGTTTAACATTTGAATGATTTCAGGGTTTTTTTTATTCTTTGTCTTCATTCCTACATTAACCTTGAAGTTTTGTTCAATTCAGCTAAATGGAGATTTCTGCCATCACCGATGAACAGAAGCAGCTGAGAAGGTTATTGAAACTGCTACTTCCAGGCCAGCCATGATATACTGGTGAGGAGCTGATTAGAGCTCTCCTCCCTCAAAAACAACCTTGGGTTTACTTTATATGAATATTGTAGCTATTTATATGTAGACACATTATATTCCTTTCCAGATCATGAGTTCTTTGACAGCAGGACTCATCCCATTGTTGGTTTTGTTCTCCCGGCATAATGCCTGACATATAACTGGCACTTGATATATATAGACTTGCTGGTTTATTGATTACTTGATTTCCTGAATAGTTCATTCCCAAAGTCTTGAGACTCCATAGGAGACATCCAATCAAAGGCAAAGACATAGGCAGAAACCACTGATAATGAACTGAAATCCTACCTTTATTCTGAGAAATGAGCAGAAATATCCACAGGAGAAAGCCCAAGACCATGCTGGAGACGCTGACACAGGGAGAGAGGCCGAGAGAAGCTGAAGAAGGGCTCTGTGTACTCTGTCCTTTGGCTTACCTTGTACTGTGAGCCAAAGTGGGGGTGGCTGGTGGGAGAAAAACCAGAAAGATATGGGATGTTCTTGTCTGGGCACACGGAAGTGTTCCTGAAATCATTACACAACTTTCGAGGAGCTATCCTAACGTGGCTGGTCAGAGCCATTGCCTTTGTGTTCCCAAGCCCCAAACTCCCAATTGTTGAGTAATTTTTCCTTTTCACAGAATTTGCCTTATAATTTCTCTCCTGGCTAGTAGAATTGCCATTTTCCAGATAGTAAGAAAACCAAGTTTTCATTTGGTCCAGAAGATGGAAGGCAAGCACTCTGAGCTGGGCAAACTACTTTCACAAGTTTGTTCCCAATGTTTTTTGTTTTTTGTTTTTTTCTATTTTCTTTCTCTTTTCTGGTATATAAACTGAGGTCTGGGAGGGAAGAAATGAAAGGAAAAAAATGTAGGGTTATCTAAGTGAAATCTGGAAGCAGTCTTGGACCACTAAAGGGATTACTGACAGCAACTCTGGGCATTCTGACTCACTTGCCTGTACTCACTCTCTCTCTCTCTCTCTCTCTCTCTCTCTCTCTGTATCTCTCTTTGTCTGTCTCTATCTTTCTCTTTGCATGTCTCTGTCTCTGTCTCTGAATTTCCCTGTCTCTTTCTCTGTCTCTGTGTGTGTCTCTTTCTTTTTGTATGTCTGTGTGTGTCTATGCCTTTGTCTATCTGTCTCTTTCTCTTTGCATGTCTCTGTCTTTCTTTGTCTCTCTCTTTCTGCCTGTTTTGTCTCTCTTTGCACGTCTTAGTCTCTATGTGTTTCTCTGTACATGTCTCTGCCTCTGTGTGTGTCTGTGTGTCTGTCTTTCTATTTTATACCTGTTTATCACTGTAAAGGAGATCAGTGTGCTGTAAAAATGGCTCTGGGCTCCAGAAGATGCATTGAATTCCTGCCTCTGACACAGACCAGCTTTGTGATCCTGGACAAATCACTTAATTTCTTGCTCTTCTAAGAAACTCTAAAAAAAGTGTACATTGCAAAGAAGCTGTGAACTTGTATGCATAGAACAAATTTCCTCTTCCAACAGTACCCTGTAGCAATTGAATCAGCAATTCAGTCCTCACCATGTAAGAGAGTCTTTTTGGAGTCTTTTTGGTCCAATTGCCACTTAATAATTTGTTCTCTTTACCACCATTCTAATCATTATTGTCATTATTGACACCATCATCATCATCATCATCATCATTATCATCATCCAAAAATGTTTCTTTTACCTTGTGACCCCCAGACTGACTTGTTTTCTGTTCTCCAAACTCAGGACTTGAGCTCCTGCCTCTGTGCTTTTGTTTAGACTGTATACCATGCCTAGAATGCATGCCTTCCATCCCTTGTTTCCTCTTTGATTCCCTGGCTTTCTTCAAGGTTCAGCTCACATTCCTCCTGCTCTTCTGGGAATCCTTCCTTGCTACCTCTCATTGTTAGCACTCGCTCCCCTTTCATTACGATGTATAAGCTTATAGGTTTCTAGCTTGTATGCTCCAATGCCAAGTAGAACAGAAAGTCCTTGAGGCAAGTGGAATTTGAAGGTGGGTTTTTATGTCTATCCTCTGCATGTCTTGTAGAGGGCTGGAACTCTGAAAAGGTGTACTTGAATCCAGAACAGCAGAGTACTTGAGGCTAATTACCTATTCAATGTGAGATAATGGTTCTATAAACACATCCTTAGATGATATGATGATGTGAGGGCTCTCCTCAGGATTGGTGCCTGCTGAATGTGTAGTGCTGAGGTAATTGTAGGGAAGGATTGGAGGGCAGAGGGAGAGGATTGGAGTCTCTCTGTCGTAGCTTGCTCAGCAGGGAAGACTTCAGGTTCCAGACTCTAGAGTCCAGGATTCATCTTTGGCAAGCCTCATGGCAGCTTGCCTGCCTCCTTCACTTCTCCTCCTAAAGACCAAGGACTCTGACTGATCCTGACTCTGACTTATCCTGAGGCCTCCAGAGAGCTAGCTCATACATTACAATGTCTCATAATGTCTTGCACAAAGTAGCATTTGATGACTTCTTGCTGGGTTAGATCACAATATGGTGACTTGATGGTAGGTCAAGTTTTATGAAACATACAGAATATTGGAGGTGGAAAAGACCTTAGACACAGTTGTAGTTGAAAACTTTCATTTTACAAAGGAGGAAACTGAATCCCAAGACTAAATTAAACCCAAAGGCTTACAGTGAGTCAGGAGCCAGACTAGAATTTGAGTCTCTTGACGTATCAACCTATGCCGTGATGACTGCCATTATCTCCCAATTGAATGAAGGCTCTCCCCAGGCCAATGTATTTTTCACTTAATAGGACATATGGTATTTCTGAATTGCAAGTCTATGTTTCTTCTCTGAGCTTAAGGAGGATCAAGACCTGTACTACACTCAATATAATACATCAATTTCATTTGTCATTTAAAGCTTTTCACAGTCTTACTCTGCACTTTCTTTTCATCATAGACTAGCTTATTTTCCCTAAATAGAAAAGGGGAATATCACACATATGTATGTTTGCTTTCCAGGCTAAGGGTCTATTACTCTCCCTCCAACCTTCTGTGCTCCATTCAAACTAACCTTCCAAATTTATGACCAAAGAAGAACTAGAGATTATTATTGAGCACAAACTAGAAAATTGTGATTATATCAAATTGAAACGTTTTTGTACAAACAAAACAAATGCAGACAAGATTAGAAGGGATGCAATAATCTGGGAAAATATTTTTACAGTCAAAGGTTCCAATAAAGTCCTCATTTCCAAAATATATAGAGAACTGACTCTAATTTATAAGAAATCAAGCCATTCTCTGATTAATAAATCAAAAGATATGAAGAGACAATTCTCAGATGAAGAAATTTAAACTATTTCTAGCCATATGAAAAGATGCTCCAAGTCATTATGAGTCAGAGAAATGCAAATTAAGACAACTCTGAGATACCACTACACACCTGTCAGATTGGCTAGAATGACAGGGAAAAATAATGCAGAATGTGGAAGAGGATGTGGCAAAACTGAGACACTGATACACTGTTGGTGGAATTGTGAACACATCCAGCCATTTTGGAGAGTAGTTTAGAACTATGCTCAAAAAGTTATCAAACTGTGCATACCCTTTGATCCAGCAGTGTTACTACTGGGCTTATATCACAAAGAGATCTTAAAGAAGGGAAAGGGACCTGTATGTGCAAGAATGTTTGTGGCAGCCCTCTTTGTAGTAGCCAGAAACTGGAAACTGAGTGGATGCCCATCAATTGGAAAAATGGCTGAATAAATTGTGGTATATGAATATTATGGAATATTATTGTTCTCTAAGAAATGACCGACCAACAGGAGGATTTCAGAAAGGCCTGGAGAGACTGACATGAACTGATGTTGAATGAAATGAGCAGGATCAGGAGATCATTATATACTTCAACAACAATACTGTATGATGATCAATTCTGATGGACGCGGCCCTTTTCAACAATGAGATGAAACAAATCAGTTCCAATAGAACAGTAATGAATTGAACCAGCTATGCCCAGAGAAAGAACTCAGGGAAATGAGTGTGAACCACTATGTAGGATTCCCAATCCTTCCATTTTTGTCTGCCTGAATTTTTTATTTCCTTCACAGGTTAATTGTACAGCATTGACAATTGCCAACCCTTTTGTTCCAATTTTCCCCCTCCTTCCATACCCTTCCCCAGCTGGCAGGTTACCCAATACATGTTAAATATGTTAAAGTGTAAGTTAAATACAATATATGTATTCATATCCATACAGTTATTTTGCTGCATAAGAAAAATCGGACTTTGAAATAGTGTACATTCTCCCCCCAAAAACCTAACCTTCCCATTTTATCTAAGACATAGCATTCAATTTCTCATCTCCCCACATTTGTCTGAGCTGTGTCTGATGTTTGGAATATTCTCTGTCCACCTTTTTATTTCTTTAAGTTTCCTTTAAGCTTCAGTTCAATTACCCTTCCGTGAAGCTCTCCATGATCCAACTTATGATGCCTTCCTCTCTTCTCTTCCCCCTGAAATCACCTCATATGGACTATATATTTTATCTGAACACCAATAAATATACATGTTGTTTTCCCAATAGGTGATAAGTAACTTGATTACAAAAACTGTTGGTTTTACATTTCCAGTGTCTAACACTGACTTGGTGCTTAATAATGGCTTGTTAATTAGTTGACTGATAAAGTCATATAAAGACTATAAAGCTGACTTTGTGGACATAGTCACATAGGCTTAGCTGGATTGGATCTAATCACAGCTATGATCGGAGGTAAATTATGGGGGCATGCTGGGAAAGGAACAGGCCCAACCAGGGTTAGAAAGAAAGCCTACCATTTAGCCTAGTAATGATTCCAGGGAGGAACTCTATACTAAGCATCATGAGTATTATACCCCCTGTTGTCTCTTCTCTATATAAATGTTATCTTCTGCAATAGAATTTAAGTGTCTTGAGGACAGGAACTGATTTTTTTGTTCTTTTTAATTGAGATTCTAGCACAGTGCCTGGCACAATATAAATAGTAAATAAATGTCAATTGATTGATAGATTATAGGTACTTCTTCCTAATCCTCATCACCCAATTTGTCCAAAGAAATAGCATCTCTTTTCTATATCACAATCCAGTTGTACAGGAGAAGCCTTCAGAAAATCACAGAATTTCAGGACCACAAAGACTATCTGTTCCAAATTGCACTTCCACCAAAATTCCCTGTGCAACTTTCCTAACAAGTTGTCATAGTTCCTTGATTTGAAATCTTCCAGTAAGGGAGTAAGGGTCACTTTGGGACAACTCTGAGACATGGATACACAGCAGACAATGCATATACATATATGTGTTTGTGTCTGTGTCTGGTACATATAGATATGTGTATATCTATAGATTAAACATGTAGATGGCTATATGTGTACAGGTGCATATATTATACTGCATATGTTTATATAGAAATCTCCTTTAACTTTCCCCTACTCTTCCTAGTTATGTCCTCTGGCATCAGGAAGAAAAAGTCAAGGGTCATCTTGCTATTATCTTTAAAGTAGAAGACTGACTAAACTATGTAGAGGTCCAAGTTGGGGTATATATTTACTTTTCATGCTTCTCCCCCTAAGACACAAATTACAAATTCAGAGGCAAACCTGACCTGGGGATGAGATCATGTCCCATTTGTGTCTTCTCTGTAGTGCAGCCTATTATCAACTCCTGAAAGAAAGGAAATCTTTCCATTTCTTGATAGCCAAGAAAGAGGGATGCAGCTATCAGAGGAAAGAGAAGAAAGACTCTTCCCTTTGACCTTTCTTTTTAGAATCCCTAACTTCATTTAAAGCTCAGCTCTAGGACCATTTCTCACAGAACACTAGGTTCCTCTGTACACATTAAAAATTGCCATGTGTATGTATATCTATATGCATTTTTATACAGATATACATGTGGGCACATACAAGTTATATATCACACACATGTGTCTGTATATATATATATATATATGTGTGTGTGTGTGTGTGTGTGTGTGTGTGTGTATGTGTGTGTGTGTTCATATATAATTTATATATAATTTCCTTAAACATAGATTTGTGTTCATGCTGTTTTCTCTAACAAAACACAAACTCTTTGGTAACAAAGGCTTTTTCATTGCTGACTGTATCTCCAAGACTAAACATAGTGATTTGTCCATAATCCATGCTTAGCGGTTCCTTTTGGTTTTGTTAAATTGAAGTCATTCTTGAAGATTTAAGAATGAATAAGACTACCCCTCTTCTTACAGTGATTCAATTCTATCTAGCTAGGTTGAAAGCTTTAGAGTCAGAGAGACCTTTAAGTCTCTAGTTTGCTCCAAATCCTGATACTTTATTTTTTTATTAAAGCTTTTTAATTTTCAAGAGATAATCACGAATAATTTTTCAACATTAATCCTTGTAAAATCTTGTATTCCAATTTCTTCCTTTCTTCCCACCCCATCCCCTAGATAGCAAATAATTCAATATATGTTAAACATGATAAAAATATATCGCACCTCGATGCTTTAAGGATGAAGTAATTGAGGATGTCAGAAGGTACCTCTCCCTTTCACTATTCTTCATTCCACTTACAGAATTTTGGCTGAAGAGACCACTAGACGTCCAGGTCTGTTCATTTGATTTCCCTCATTGCTCACCTTGGTTTAGCTGCCAAATTCTATTAGTTATGGCCACACCAAATCTCTCCCCCTCTTCTTTTTTTTTGGGGGGGGGCAATTAGGGTTAAGTGACTTCCCATCAATGTTACATGTCTAAGACCAGATTTGAACTCAGATTGACTTCAGGGCTGGTGCTCTATCCACTGCACTAACTACTTAATGGCTTCTCTTCCCCTCTTCTTTGTGTACATTGCTATTATCTTAGCTGAATGTGCAGAAGAAGGATTGAAATATAAGGAAGAACTTCTAAATTGTTACTAAGGAGACTTGGTCATAAAGATTGGGCATATTCTAAGTGAAGGAGAAAAAAAGTCACAATAAAGAGATGGCGATGGTTCACTTCAATTCTCTCTTTACTCTTTGGACTTTTTTCTCCTCCATATACCTAAAGGATATCTACCCCCTCATTCACACTCATTTTTCTATATCATTTTATATATCATCTACACATAATAGAATGGAATCCTCAAGGGCAATCAAGGACTGACTGTATAAATTGAAGTCTGTGGCTTCATAAGTCTTCTGACTCTCAAGATCTCTCTTAAGAACTTTGGAATTGACCGCATAACATGGGCAACGTGGAAAAAAGGATGGTGTGCATCATCAGAGTATGGGCAGTGCTCTATATATAATCCAACAGTTGAAGCAGCTCAAAAGAAAAATGACATATGCAAATTTACAGAATCCACCCACAATGGGCAAGGACATGACATGGACAACTTGTGCCTGATCTGTGGTAGAGCATTCTGAGCTACTGTTGATCTCATCAATCATAGCTAAACACACTGTAACTTGCCTCTCACATGGAGATGTTATCTTGGTCCTCTTTGAGAATTAAAGCCAGCAACCAGTCAACCAATCATGGGTAGATAACCCATGAATGTGAGACAGACGGACAAACCAACAACCGGACATATAATCCAAGATCCTATGCAATATGATTTTGTGGCAAGAGAGCCAGTCTTGGAGATGAAGAAGCCTGAATTCAAGACTCATATTGGCGGTGACCTTCATCTCTCCAGGCTTCAGTTTCTTTTTCTGTACACTGGAAGTGACAATAATAACTGGAATCTATGCTTTCTTTCTTCCATCGATGAGGTGAGTTCTTTCTAAAGTCTCATTATTTTTTTTCCTTAGTACTCTATCCCTAATTAAATATAAAATCAATTTTTATTTGTTTTTAAAACTTCAAGTTCTAAGTTTTCTCCTTCTCTCCCTCCCAACCCCTTTCACCGAGAAGGCAAGAAATTCAATAAAGGTTATCCATGTGGAATCATGCAAAATATAATTTCATATCAGTCACATTGTGAAAGAAAATATAGACCATAAAAAACCTTCAAGAAAAAATGAGAGAGTAGAAAAAAGTATGCTTCAATCTGTATTCTGACACCATCAGTACTTTCTGTGGAGATAGATAACATTTTTATCATAAATCCTCTGAATTGTCTTGGAATAGCTAAGTCATTCACAGCTGAACATCTTATAATATTCCTATTTCATTATTACATTGTACACAGCCCATTTCACTTTGAATCAGCTTACGTAAGTTTTTGCAGGGTTTTCTGAGACTATTATGCTCATCATTTCTTATAGCACAATGGTATTCTATAATAATTACATACTACGTTTTGTTCAACTACTCTCCAGTTGATGGGCATCCCCTCAATTGCCAATTCTTTGACATCAGAAAAAAAAATCTGCTACAGATATTTTTGTATGTATGGGCCCTTTTTCTTTTTTATTTCATTTTGATAAGAACCTAATAATGGTATTGCTACGTCACAGAGTAAGCATGGTTTTATATCCCTTTGAATATGGCTGGAACCTCATTCTTGAGGAAGAACCTAGACCAGATCATTCTTCACACTCCATGGTCTCACTCTCCTTTCCACCTGATTCTTCTTTAATGTATTGTCTCCTTAAATTAGAGTATAATCTCTTTAAGGGCAGTCATTGCCTTTGTATCTGGATATATTTGGAACTCCTGCAATTAGCAAAGTGTCTGACCCATACAAGTGGGTCATACAAGTTATGTGGTTAATCATACAAGTGATTAACAAATGCTTGGTGACTGACATATGGGTTATTTCAGGATCAGATGAGATAATGTATGCATACAGTCTCACAAAGTTTGAAGTGCTTTATAAATATCATTTGTTGCAATGAATAAATTACGGAGTGGCCATGACTTGCCTAGTAGAAAAGAAAACCATACTAATGAACCACTTTTACAGGAATATGAAAATTCATTTATTTTAAAATCATAATTAAAATATGTTGCTTCCTCCCACCCAGGATGGACAAATGAGGTGATCTAATTTAGGAAAGTATTCATTTTAGAAGAAGAAAAGAGCATTGAGATTTTGAGTGGCTAGTTTGATCTTTAAAATAATAATAATAATCCACCTAAGTTTTGTCGTTTTTAAGAGCCAAGTTTTCTTATATCTAAAAACTAGCTTCAGCCAGGTTGGGAATCCAATTCCTTCCCAGGTGAATTTCCATCTGCTTGACCAGTTCTTAGTGGAAGGTGATCACTTTGCTAAAATGCATGACCTGACTCATTCTCGGGAATAAGATGTGCTTTTAGAAAAAGTTGAACTGGGACTCTGATTTCAATATCAAAGGGGCCGGGCAGAGAGGGACCATCAGACCAAAGGCTGATTTCCGAGACAGATTAGCCAGAGAAGAAGATGTACGGTCCTTTTGTTCTCTGTTCCTTCCTCTGCAGTGGACAGATGGCAGCTCCTTCCACAGTAGGCTTGCTTCCAGAACTGAGCTGCACTTCCCTGAGGACCTCAGCCTCAGGAGGCCAGTGCAGCAGCATCAAGGAATACCTGGCAGAACTGTAAGGTTGTGCTCTCTTAAAAATTGGCATTTCTATAGGGTTTTAGAAATTGGCAGTGTCTCTTACAGGTATTACCTTATTTGAGTTTCAATCTTCCAACTGAAACTCTTGATTATAAGCTTTAAAGTCCTCATTTCACAAGAGGGGAAACAATATCAGAGACAGAATTTGAATCCAGTTCTTTTGGCCTTCCAGTCTAAATTCCATGCACTATGGGGCACTGCCACTGCATCAGGTGATAGCAGGTAACATGTTCTGAAACTAGAAAGAGCTATATCAGTGTAGGTCCTGGCTACCGGATGTATTATATGCTGAGCACATTATCCTTGTATCCTGCTCAGTCCTGATTTAATCCCTGCTGTTTCATTACTCCCTCTGATCCACCCAGTAACTATTTCTCCCCAGTTGACTTCACATCACCATCTGACTTGCCACAACATCCAGGGGTCCCTAGGGTTTTGCCATCTGTCTTGAGCTAAAAGTAGTTGACTGGTGGAGCAATGGATAAAACTCTAGGTCTGAAGTCAGAAAATATTGAGTTCAGATATAATCTCCAACTTTTTTATCAGGAAGTCATCCAAACTTCATCTGCCTCAGTTTCCTCATCTGTGAAATAGGGATAAAAGTAACATTTATTTCCCAGAGTTGAAATAAGGATTAAATGAAATATTTATAAAGCCCTTAGCATAGGACCTGGAACAGTAGGTGCCTTAAAAAATACTTGTTATTTTCCTTTTTGAAGTTGCATCATGGAGACCTTCCTTCTGCCCTGAACCAGAACCCTTTCGCATATGTTGTTGTTGACCTTGATTAGACTAAGAGCTTTTTGAAAATAGAGATCTTTTTATTGGTATCTCCAGTGCTTAAAACATTCCTTGGTACATAGTATGTACTTAATAGAAGCTTTTTTATATATTCTTTCAGCCTATCCCTCCCTGGGGAAATTACTGTAATGCCTGATATAAATTAAGTGCTTAATAAATAATTATTGTTTGACTGGAAATACTGTCCTGTCTCCCCACAACCAAGTTTGTATAAATGCTAATTTTAACTATACATATTGTATATTTATTTAACTTCCATTTTTCTCCTAGGAGCACATTTGTATTTATTTTTTTCTTTAAATTTCTAAGGATGTGCAACATTTTTAAAAGTTCATAACCTAGAGCTGAAAAAGAACAAGTACCAGTCATATTCGAGTCCAAACCCCCTCATCAATCCTTTAAATAGCATTTATTTGTTTATTTCCATTGCCTATTTTTTCCCTTTCTTTTATTCATTTTTTTGAGGGGGGAGGGAAATTAAGTCAAGTATCTCGCCTAAGGCCACACAATGTTTAATTGCATTTGAATTCAAGTACTCCTGACTTCATGGTCAAAGCTCTATCCACTGTGCAATACTCTTTATTTATTTTACAGAAATAACAGGATAATTTCTATTTCTCAGTCAACTGTTTTCCTATATGATAAAGGAAAATCTATTAAATCATATCATATTATCACATGACCTTTTAAACATTAATTACTATCAAGATGTATATCTTTTTGCTATATATTAACAAAGGTATACATGGTATATATAGCAAGATTGGTTCCAGGAATTATAAATACCTAGGTATAAAATAGTATGTTTTTAATTTATTTCTACACTTTTAAAAATTATTTTTATTTTATTAAATACTTCCCAATTACATGTAAAAATGTTTAACACTCATTTTTTAAAAAAATTTTGAGTTCTAAATAGTCTTTCTGTATCTTGCTCTTCTACCCTTTTTGAGAATGCAAACAATTTGATATTTTTTGATATGTGTATGTATGCATTCATGCAAAACATTATTTCCTTATCAGCTATGTTGTGGAAACAAAGAAACAAAACAAAGCAAGAAAAACAAAGTGGGGAAAAAAAATGTGTGCGATATTTTGCTTCAGAATTCATCAGTTCTCTCTCTGAAGTTAGATAGTATTTTCATTGTGGGTCCTTTAGGTTTGTCTTGGATCATTTTATTGCTCAGAATAGCTAAGCCTTTCACTGTTGATCATCATTACTATGCTGTTGTTACTGTGTCCAGTGCTCTCCTATGTGTGCCCACTTCACTTTGCATGAGTACATATAAGTCTTCCCAGGTTTCTCTGAAACTATCCTGTTGGTCCTTTTTTTTAATAGCACAATAGTATTCCATTACAATCATATACCACTAGTTCAACATCCCCCAATTAATAGGTATCTCCCCAATTTCCAATTCTTTGCCACCCCAAAAAAGAGGTGCATTAAATATTTTTCAGAAATTGGTATATATATATTTCTCTTTTTCTTTTATCTCTTTTAGGTAAAGACCTACTAGTAATATTGCTGGTTCAAAGACTATGTACAGTTTTATAGCTCTTGTTAACTACATATTATTGGATATTGGTTTCTAATCCATTCTGATATCTGTTTTCATTTTATGGGTGAGTTCTTCCCATTCACATCCATAGCTTTGATTACTAACTGTACATTTTCCTTCATCTTTTTTTCTTCTCTTTATTCTTCTTTGTCTTCATATGTCCTTTACCTCTTCTAAAATCTGTTTTGCTTCTGAATATTGCATTATTTTATCTGCCATCCCTTTTATTTTTCTCTCATCCTCTTCCCTTTCCACTTCTCTGTTGGGTAAGATAAATCTATATTTTCAATTGAGTATCTATTTTTGACACACACATGTATTCATGTGCATTTCTATAACATACAACATATAACACATGTTTGATAAGTATATGCATGTACACATTTACATGTGTGAAATACATACATATATATATATATATGTATTATATATGTATGTATATCTTTGAATCAAATTTGATGAAAATAAGGTTCAAGCATTACATCAAGCACATACACTGAACCACAAACTTTCCATTCCACTATAAGAGTGCTTCATTATGTGCCTTTTTAATGAAATATGTTTCCCATTCTTCCTCTCCCTTCCCCCTTCTAGGGATTTTTTTTCTTTTTTCTCCTTTTTTACCCCAAATTACTAGAATCTAATCCACTCATTCCTTCTCTGTCAGTCCCAAATAATGATAAAATTCTTAGAAAATACATGGATCATCTTCCCACATAGAGAAGTAAACAGTTTATTCTTTCATACTCAGCTTTTTATGCTTCTCTTAAATCTTATATATGAAAGGTAAATTTTCTATTCAACTCGAGTCTTTTTATCAGGAATGCTTAAAAGTCCTCTATTTCATTAAATATTTATTTTTCCCTTGAAGGACTATATTCCATTTTGCTTGGTAAGTTATTTTTTTAGTAATCTCAGCTCTTTTGACTCCCAGAATAAAATATTTCAAACCCTCTGCTCCTTTAATGTCGCTGCTAAATCTGGTGTGATCATAACTGTGGCTTCATGGTGTTGGATAGATTTCTCTTTAACTGCTTAAAGTATTTTCTCTTTGACTTGAGAGCTTTGAAATTTGGCTGTGATATTTCTTGAAGTTTTTGGGGATCTCTCTGAGATGCCAATCAGTGAATTCTTTCCATTTCTATTTTATCCTCTGCTTTGAGGTTATTTGGGAAATATTCTTTGACTATTTTTTCAAAATATGATGTCGAGGCTATTTCTTTGATCTTGGCTTTCAGGTAATGCAATAATTTTAAATTATCTTTTTACAATCTATTTTTTCCAGGCAGTTGTTTTACTTATGGAATATATCATATTTTTTCTGTTTTTTTTATTCTTTTAACTTTTTTGATGTCTCATGGAGCCATTAGCTTCCACTTGCCTGATTCTAATTTTTAAGAAATTATTTTCTTTTTAAAATTTTTTAACATTTAAATTTTTTTCTGGTTGTACATGTATATTAACTTTTTAAATAACATATTACTTTATGAATCATGTTAAAAGACAAAAATCAAAGCAAAAGAGATAAAACCATAGGAAAAAAAGCAAACAAACAAAAAGAAGTGAACATAGCATGTATTGATTTGCATTCAATCTCCATAATTCCTTTTCTAGATTCAAATGGCATTTTTAATCCAAAGTTTATTGGGATTACCTTCAATCACTGAGAAGAACCAAGCCTTTCATAGTTGATCATCTTACAATCTTGCTGATACTGTATAAAATGTATTTCTGGTTGTGTTTGTTTCACTTTGCATCAGTTCATGTAAATCTGACTAGATCTTTCTAAAATAATCTTGTTCATATTTTTTTTTAGAAAACAATAATATTCCATTATTTTCATATATCACAGCTTATTCAGCCAAGGAATTATTTTCTTCAGCAAGCTTATGTATCTATTTTTAAAAGGCAATTATTCTTTTTAAAGAGTTATTTTCAGCAGTGAATTTTTGTACTTTCCTCCTTATTTATCCAAATCTGATTTTTAAGATGTTATTTTCTTTAATACTTTTTGTTTCTCTTTTACTAAGCTATTTATTTTCTTTTTATCATTTTCTCTCTTTACTTTCACTTTTTCCTAATTTTCCCTTGGCCACTGTTATTTGAGTTTGAAAATCATTTTTACTTCTTCCAGGAAATTTTACTGGACTTGAGTACAATTTCCTTACTTCGACTTTATTGTTTTCTTCTAACTTTGGGTCCTGATCTTCCTTGTCACCACAATAGTTTTTTTTTAATAGTCAGCTTCTTTTTTTTGTTGTTTTTTGTTCATTTTCCACCTTATTTTTTGATTTAGAACTTTATGTTAATGTTGGGTTCTATTCCTGGTTGGGGGGGGGGGGGGGGTTGATAAGTATGATCAAGGAGGTACTGCTTTAAACATCAGGTTTTTTCACATTGGTTTTTGCAGTTCATTCTGAGATTTTTGAAACTTTTTGGTGCTTCCAAGGAGGTGGGATCTAAGGAGAAGTGTCACTGATCTCCTCGTGCTTGATTACTTGGGATGACAATAGATACTGCTCCTCATGATCCCTGTTGCTGCTTCTGTTTCCTCCATCTAGTCCCACCACTGGTGTTTCATCCACACAGGTAGCCTCTTTCCCCATGTTACAGATCTCTCTTTCCAACCTCCAATGTTGTCTTAGGCCGGATTAATGTTCCACTTTGATCTTTTGTTGTCTCCGTCACTACAGAATTTAATTTGAAGTAGTTTTGAAGTTGTTTAGAGGGAAATACTTTCTATTCCACTAGCTTGGCTCTGCCAAGAGAATTTATCAAACACCTGTTGTGTTCCATGTACTATGCTCAGGAGGAAACTGAAATGAAGGGAGGTTCAGTGACTTAGAGTGCTAGGCCTGAAGTCATGAACTCAGATACTTTCCAGTTGTATGTGACCCTAGGCAAGTCACTTAATTTCTGTTTGCCTCAGTTTCCTCATCTGTAAAATGCAGATAATAATCCCAATGACCTCTTAGGGTCATTGGCAGCATCAAATAAGATAATAATTGTAAAGTACTTAGCATAATACCTGGCATATAGTAAGCACTATGGTCTTATTGGGGCTATAGGATCCTATTATATTATAATATTATAATTATTATATTATAGGATCAAAATAATACAGGTGGAAACTATCTCAAAGACCATATAGTCCCACTCTTTCATTTTCAGAGGAAGAGACTGGAATGGTGCCTCAGATGAAGTGACTTGTCCAGAGTGTGACTCTGGACACATGTAACTCAAATGTGGGTTGAGTCTAGGTTTTCTGACTCCTCTGTCTGTGTTCTTCCCATTTTAAGTGGCCTTCTACATCACAGCTGAGATTTCAAGCAGTAGCCAAAGCTAATAGCCAAGGAATGGCATTTACCCCAGCCAGCAAGCTAAAGTCTTATCCGTTTTGCATAGTCTCAACATATTATTTTTAAAAAGAAAAATTAAAAAAAAAAAACATCAGCAGTAACATGATCCTGCCAGAATCCTTTTGTGCCAACTGAACCATAGGGGCTGGACTTGGAGCGCCCCAATGCCTCTTGATGCTTTCATTGGGCACACCTGTGTAAGAGAACCCTCCCAGCCTTCTTTTCTTTAATCTTCCCACGCTGCAGTCTTCACCTTTTCATCAGGGTTGAATGAGCAGTACTTGGAGGTCATCTTCCAGTCCTTTGTTCTGAAACCAGTTTGTTGCTTCCAAAACCCTTCACCACCCACCCTAAACTAAATTGCTCTCCCTACTTTAAAAAAAAACTTCCCCCTCCCTCCTCCATATATCCAACTCCTCCTGACCAAACCTATGAGGTCCAGCTGAAATATCCCTTTCTTTTATTGGAGAAAAACAAAGGAAAGACTAAGATCTCCCTGGCCCTCAAATTTTGTCACCACCAGACAGTCTCTGCCTTCCTCGAATGTAAAATTAATTCTGCAGGCTCCCTGATGATGATCTCATGCAGCTGTGCAGGGTGACTCTCAGTCCCCAAGTAAACAGACTTTCCTAAACAGTTAAAATTCTGATCATGAAATGATTACTGCCACTACAACCAATAACCTTTTGCATGTCTCATCTGAGCCTCCATCAAATATTATGAGATAGGCCTTATTGTCCTTGTTTTACAGATGAGGAAACCAAGGCTGAGGGGTCAAGGGCTTTGTCCAAGACTGACCCATGTACTAAGTGTCTTAGGTAGGATTCAAACTCAGGTCTTCTTGACTTCCAGTCCAATGCTATCCATTGTACCATCTAACTCCATTAATAAATATTTATGCACAGGCCTCTATAGTCAAGTCCCCTGCAAGTTGCAAAGTATGCAAAGACAAAGAAAGGTAGAACACGTGGAAATTTAAGCTGTGTTTGTACAAAGAATCCCTTGGCCTTAATTTTGTCTTCCCAAACTCAAAGAGTCCTTTGAAACACTTTCTCACAGACCTACTAAATCCTCAGGGATGATGGTAAGTCTGTCGTCACCTTCATCTTTTGCCATGGTGGATTGATCCAATACTATTTCATCAATTATAAAATAGACATACACATTAGGCCTTAATTCCTGGTAAGGGATTCAAAAGACCAATATGTCCATGTGTCAAAAGCCCTTCCTTAGTTCCTACAAAATGTGGGGATCATTTTCCAATAAATAAGTAGTCAAAAAAAATGAACAGATAGTTTTCAAAGGAGAAATCCAAGCTATCAGCAATCATGTCTTTAAATAAAAATCTAAATCACTAATAAATAGAAAATTGCAAAGTAAAGGAACTCTGGTGTTCCATCTCCCACCCCTCAGACTGACAAGGATAAATGTTGGAGGGGCTGTAGGAAGCAGGTATCCTTGTGCATGGTTGGAAAAGCTGTGAATTGGGTCAGCCAAGCCAGAATGCAATTTGGAGCTATTTCTACAAAGTTACTAATTGTACACAGTGTTAGACCTGGGACACCTCCTCCCAGGACTATACATTAAAGAGATCAAAGAAAGAGAAAAAAATAACTAATATATATATATATATATATATATTTATATTTATATTTAATATGTATAGAAGTTTCTTTCATAGTGGGCAACAATGAGAAATTAAAAGGTGTCCTCCTATTGGGCAATGGCTAAACAAACGATATTATGTGAATGTAATGTTATTATTATTCCAAATTATGGCAAAAGGAATGACAAAATGGGCAATTTCAGGAGAAAAAAGGGAAGGCTATTCAAAAGGATTGCAACGTGAGGTAAACAGAACTAGAAGGATAATTTATGTAATGATAACAATAAACTAGAGAAAACCATTTGTTTTGCTCAATTCTATACGTTTATGCTGAGATTTCTGTTTATCTTTTTTTGGTGTTATAATTCATGAAAGTGGAGGCAATGGAAGTGACAGAATGTAAGTCATAGCATATGTGAACAAATTTAATTTAAAATATATTATAATAAATTTCAATCATTGAAGAGGAGGAAGAAAGGTCAATATGATCTCATAATTTCCTCTTTTTATCTCTTATCATAGGATTTATAAAGGCCAAGCATTAGAGCTTTAAGAAGCCTCAGAATGCCAAGTACCATATAATGGAACAAAGAATGACAAGTATGAAAACACTCTTAATGTTTATCTGGTCCAAAGACCTCATATTCAGAAATTGAAGCCTATAAGTTTTAAATGACTTGCACAAGATCTCATGGGTCATGTGGTACAGTGGAAAGAACATCAATGATGGAGTTAGGAGATTTGAGTTTAAATTTGACCTTTGACATGTTAATTTTGGAAAGACTTAAATTTTGCATTCCTCAGTTTCCTCCTCTGTAAAGAGCAGAAATAGGCTAAAAGGACTCTGAGGTTTTCCCCAGATTCCCTCAGATCTCAACTTTTGACCCAATTCTTTAATGCTTAACTTTGGAAAAGCAGAGGGGAGAAGGAGAGAACAGGAACATAGGGCCTCAGTTTATTCAGCTGTATAATGTGTTAGCTGTTCTTTGAGTTACTTCAAGGTCTCAGTCTTTGATTATCGCTTGTTTTTTTAAAGACTTTATAGAGGTAAAATTCTCTCTCACAATATTCCTTTAGGAAGGGAGTAAATGACAGGAGACTTTCTTCAATCTCAGTGGTCTTAATCTTTTTATCACACCCCACATAACAATAGACCCAAACAAGAATAGACCAGTATCTTTTGAATAGCTGGCCAGAATAAAGTCTCCTAATAATTTAAAGAAGTATCCTTGGGGAAGACCATTTAAGACCAAGGCGAAGCTTCTCTCAAAATCTCTGGGTTTGTATAGGTATGGAAAAATAATAAAACTCACTTATTTTAGTAATCAAGAAAGCTGTAGTTTTTCTAAATAAATAGCTACAGTTTACATACATATCTTAGCTTCACAAAAATAAAGGGTGGAACACTCCTTTCCTGGGATATGCTTCTTGTCTCCTCTAAATATGTATAAATAAACCTTCAAGGCTAAGTGAAATATTAGTCTTACAAACATGGCAGGCCTGCTAGTTTCACCTTGAGATTAAATTTCCCTAATCCAGCAGAAAAAGAATTCAGAGCTGCTAGAGTCTCTTCCCTGAATCCTGCCCAGTGGCTCTTTAGCAGCCCTGAATTACGTCAAGCACTTTTAGGTGAAGTAATTTGCCCAAGGTCACCCAGCTACTGAATGTCAGAGGCAAGATTTGAACCCATATCTTTCTGACTCTAGTGCCAGCTCTCTATTCATTATCTCATACTGTTTCTCTTTCCTAAAAGACAAGAGTAATTTCTACTCATCTTGAAATATCAGAAGTGGCCACCAGGTAGATAATGATGCTAAGACTTATAATAAGGTGGTAAACCAATCAGCATTTGTTAAACACAGTGCTTCGGAAAGGTGGGTTTGGTTTGCTGCTTCTTGTTCTTCATCTAAGGTTGTTTCCTCATTCCTGGACTGAAGCAACTCAGGGTTTTTTGTTTGTTTGTTTGTTTGTTTGTTTGCTTGTTTGTTTATTTGGTTTGGTTTGGTCCAGGAACTTTGTTTTTCCACTTTCTGTACTCCATTGTTTTGTGCTGCACACAGAAATAAAACAATCTCTGGGGAAAAAGTAAAGCAAAACTCCATTTAGAAACACAAAAAGTTAAACAAGACCAATTCTCAAATTGTTCTTGACTAATAAACCATCCTGGACTTGCATACCTTTCCACAACTAGGTAAGCATGGACACCTAGCAACTGTGATCATTCCTTTTTCGATAAAATCAAAAGCCCTTAATTTAAATGGTAATGGAATAATCACTCATAAGTGCTGCAAATTAAGTAAGGGAGCACTCCAGATGGGCCCTCTTGTGCTCAAGAGCCAGAATTAACTCCAAACACAACCAGCTGAAATCATCTCACAGTTTACAAAATGTTTATTGTTTGTAGGAGGGGTCTTTTGGAGAGCTGTGACCCTTGAAATAACAAAATTACATTCTTTCTGAATCCCTACCAGTTAACACAGTTCTTGGAACATAATATTTATTTAAGAAACATTTTTTACAATTTGTTTTGACATGATTAGGGAGGTATACTTTACAGCAATCATAGAAGTAAGTGTCTAAACAAAGATTGGCTCTTTATTTATATACTTGGGAAATGGATTGATTAGAATAATCAAATTAATTAGTGAAACAAAAATTAAAACAAAAATGAATTCAACTAATTAAAATGGGAGTTCTTTGAGGGCAGAGACAGTATTGTTGCCTTTCCTTGAATCCCACTCCAGTGCTCAGCAAAACCTCAAACGCAAAAAAGTGTTTAATAAATGCTGATTGATTTACCACCTTATTATAAGTCTTAGCATCATTATCTACCTGGTGACCACTTCTGATATTTCAAGATGAGTAGAAATTACTCTTGTCCTTTAGGAAAGAGAAACAATGTGAAATAATCAATAGAGAGCCAGCATTAGAGTCAGAAAGATATGGGTTCAAGTTTTGCCTCTGACATTCAGTGATGGGACCCTGGGCAAATCACTTAAGCTAAAAGTGCTGATCTTAACTAAATAAATGCTGGTTTTCATTTTCTGAAGAAATTGGAAATTTTTTTCATCTTAGAGTTCTTTATGTAATTGAAATTGAAATTCTACCTTTATCCATCATTCTCTATGGTAAGCCTTGAAACTCAAACTTTTAGTTTGACAACTCATTTTGCTATTCTTTTCTTTTAAAAAGAAAAATATTGGTGTTTTTTGTTTTGTGTGTATATGTGTGTGTGTATGTATGTGCATATTCTTTTCCTTTTACTTCCCCTCCCCCCAAAGTAATGGGAGTAGAGATATCTTTAAATGATATCACTAGGTTTTGAAAGAGAGAGATTCAAATTGCTTTTAGGAGTGGTTGAATCATTTCACAATTCCACCAAAACTATATCAATGTACTTTTTTTTCACAGCCATTCCATCATTTGTCATTTTCTATACTAGTAAACTTTGTCAATCAGGAAAGAAAGGAAAGGGATGGAGGGTGGGGGGGTGGGGAGAGAGGTAAGGAAGGAGAAAAGGAGGAAGAGAGAGAGGAAGCCACAGAGTGGCTTTAATTTGCATTTCTGTAATTATTAGCCACTTGGAGCTTTTGTTTCATATATTTGTTGTTAAAATACTCATTTTCTGACATCTCTCCTAACATGAAGGGGATCACATGCTGAAGGGCATGTCCTCATGAATTTCCATGTGGGAACAGGTTCGACTATGACATTGGTAAAAGGGGAAGATGTGGGAAAGCACCCAGGATCCTCCTTAGAGCCCCATTAGGAGACTGGTCCTCTGACTAATGTAAGAACATTGCTCATTTTTTAAAAAGGAACAGTCCAATCCAATGAACTTAACTCTCCTCTCCAGTGAAATGGTTGACACAATGATTTCAGACAGATTGGAGAGATTTTTTAGAACCTAGATTCCCACAAAATTAGGTGATAACCAAATTCTATGCTTCCTCATGTTTGAAAACAGATGGTGGAGAGATGGAGAAGCCACGAAAATGGAACAGGTGACTTTGAACTTGGCCTTTTAGATTAAAAAAAAATCTTTTTTTTATTTTATTTTTAATGCACATTTCTTTATGAATCATGTTGGGAGAGAAAAATCAGAACAAAAGGGAAAAACCACAGAAAAGAAAAAAACAATAGAAAAGAGAAGTGAACATAGCATGTGTTGATTTACAGTCAATAGCCATAGTTTTTTGTTTGTTTGTTTGTTTGTTTTTTCCTGGATGCAGATAGCATTTTCTGTCCAAAGTCTATTGGGATTGATTTGGATCATTGAACCACTAAGAAGAACCAAGTCTTTCATAGTTGATCATTTTGCAGTCTTGCTGTTATTGTGTACAATGTATTCCTGGTTCTGCTTGTTTCACTCAGTATCAGTTTATGTAAATCTTTCCAGGCCTTTCTAAAATCAGCTTCTTCATCATTTTTATAGGACAATAATATTCCATTACCTTCATGTACAACAACTTACTCGGACATTCTCCTATTGATGGGCATCTGCTCGTTTTCCAATTCTTTGCCACCACAAAAAGAGTAGCTACAAACGCATGTGGGTCATTTTCTCTCCTTTATGATTTCCTTGAGATACAGATCCAGGAGTGGCACTGCTCGGTCAAAGGATGTGCAAAGTTTTATTACCCTTTAGGTATAGTTCCAAATTGCTCTCAGAATAGTTGGACAACTCCACCAACAATGCATTAGTGTCCCAGTTTTCCCACATACCCTCCAACATTCATCATTATCTTTTCCTGTCATCTTAGCCAACCTGAGAGGTATGAGTTGGTACCTCAGAGTTTTAATTTGCATTTCTTTAACCAATAGTGATTAAGAACATTTTTTCACCTAATTATACATGCCTTTAATTTTATAATCTGAAAATTGCTCATATCCTTTGACCATTTATCAATTGAATAATGACTTGTAGTCTTATTAATTTGGCACAGTTCTTTATATATTTTAGAAATGAGATCTTTATCAGAAACACTGTAAAAAAAAATTCCCAGCTTTGTACTTCCCTTTTAATCTTGTTTCTAGTAGTTTTGTTTATGCAAAACCTTTTTTAATTTAATGTAATCAAAGTTGTCCATTTTGCATTTCATAATGTTCTCTAGTTCTTTGGCTTTTTAAGGCCTTAATATGGTTAAGTCCTTTCAGCTGTCACTTTCTCTCTTTACAAATTCAATTCCTTCTCAAAGTTGAAAGGGACCCCAGAGTCTGCAACAAGAACCCCCTGCAACTCTTGAGAAAGAATCCCCTCCCCTCTGCATTTCTGACCAGGGATTGTCCAGTAGGAACATTTTTAGGCAGCCTTGCCCTCCCCGCCAAGATGAAAATCTGTCCCTCTGATTTCCTGGAAAAACTCCCAATCTTGCCTTGGAGATGGCAAAATCTTTCTCATGATATTTCTAAGCTATTCAGTCCCCCTCCCCCATCTCCAATATAAAGTTCACTGTTCTAATATTCTCTGCTTTAAGGACTCTCAGTTTTTATTTTGTCTATTCTAATGTTCCTTTCAATCCTTGTTCTAAGGCCTTTCACAGGACTGACATCTAGGATTTTCAATCCATTGTTTTGATATTGTTTGTTCTGTGGCCTTTTCCACATATGACTCTATGTTGAGGCCTTTTCCAGCGCTGACATTCTATGCTCTAAGGTTTTTCTCTAGTCTAGCATTTTCTCCTCTAAAGGCTTTCCCATCTCTGAGATTCTATTTCCAAATGCTTCACCTATCTCTACCACTTTAGATTTTAAAGACTCTTCAATCTCTGACATCCTTTGTCTTAAAAGATCCCTCCTAATTCTTAAAGATGTTTAAAATGTCCTTTTAATTTCAACACATACAATATAATCTATTTACTTTTTGTTTTCTAAGGTAATTGGGGTTAAGTGACTTGCCCAGGGTCACACAACTAGGAAGTGTTAAGTGTCTGAGATCAAATTTGAACTCAGGTCCTCCTGACTTCAGGACTGGTTCTCTATCCACTACACCAACTAGCTGTCCCAATCTATTTACTTTAAAGCAATTTCAAGTCTGTAGTTTTGCCAGGTAATAGCAGAGTCCTTTGCACACTGGATGCTTGGTACAGGTGAGGTAAGGGACTCACCAGCTTGTGGCATTTGAAAAGTTTAATCTTATTTTCAGTCCTCCATCTTGGATTTCTTCTTTTGGGGGAAAAAAGGTGGGGTGTGTTGCCTGCAGAATAAAAAAGAAGTTAAATTAGATTCAACCCAACGAGAAAAGGGACTTGTTTATCTCCATCAGTTTCACCGTTATGGAAACTTATCCTTGAACAAGAAATCCATTTGCAATAGAACAAGCTAATTATCTACTTATGAGTACAATTCAATCTCCCATTCCATGGGAAACACTTGGGAAAACAGACTAAATCATCTCTCAGACAATCGGTTGCTATTGTTGTTGTAATTGTGCGTGTGATACCTCAAGGATATTTATTCTTGCTTCTTACTCTTCAAATTGCTCCCTTCAGAATCACCTAAATGAAAAACTGAATATAAATAGAATAAATAAAAAGGGGCACAGAACGACCAAGACAGCAGAATATTTCATACACTCACTCACACATATACACGTAATATAATCAATTGTCTGATTCTTATTATTTCTTGGGGTTATCTTCCTTTCAAACTTGTCTGTTGTTCATTTCAGAATTTCTGATCTGAAAATAATAGCTCATGATGCTATATTCCAAGACAGTTTGCAACTTGTACAGCTTACAATACTTAAAAGGTAAAAGGTAGGGAGAAGGGGGAAGGTAGCTGGGATTACCCCCATTTTGAAGATGAGGAGGTTGGGGTTATTGAAAATGCATGATCACACAGATTAAGTGATAGAAAAGGAAATCAAAACACAAGCCCATTTCCAAGTAAAATGGATAGAACTTTCTTAATCACACAATGAAGAGTCCTAGAATCTAGGTTTAATTAAGAAGCCAGATGGGCAGCATTCAAGATTGGTTAAAGCTTCAAAGCCACACACGTCATTGTAGAAAGAAGTTGAGCATGTAACTTTCAAGCAACATGGAAAGCCTAACTCAAAGCCCATTAGTATGAGTCTCTCTCCTCATTGGGAGAGACCAATGTCCTGCATTTTTTAGAAGAAAGACATATGTTATTATAAAGGTTTTTAAAATAATAATAATAAGGTTTTTTAAAATAATAACTTACATTTATTTTTAATAATAAAATCTTATTTTTTAAAAGATTTAAAGGCTTGTGGTTACATAGGTTATAATGGGCTCTAAAAGTCATGTGACCTTTAAAAAGTCATTTTCCTTTTCTGGAGAGAGAGCAAGTTTGACTAATAAGTAGCTCCCTAAAAGCCATTATAGTGTTAACCTGCTCTGTGTATAGAGAGTCCTGGACCTGGAGTCAAGAAACTCTGAAAACAAATCCAGTCTCAGAAGCTTTCCAACTGTGGGACTTTTTATGTACAAATTTCTTCATCAATCTCTGCTTCAGTTTCCTCACTAGTAAAAAGAGACCATAAAATGGCATTGTAGACAAAAGTGTTGGGCCTAAAGTCAGGAAGACCTGATCCCAAATACTTCCTAGCTGTGTGATTCTCAGCAAGTCACCTCATCCTGTTTGTCTCAGTTGTGTCATCTGTAAAAAGAGCTGGAAAAGGAAATGGCGAACGACTCTTGCATCTTTGTCAAGAAAACCTGAAATGTTTCATATGACCGAGTCAGATATGGCTGAACAATGACACAGCTTCCAAAGGGAGATAATTATAAACTAAGAAAATCCTAAATTCAAATGTGAGATCTATCCCCCCAAAAAAACATGATGGAGATGCCCTTGGCCAGATCATCATGAACAATGTAGATTTCATCCTTAGTTTGAAGGGACCATTGCTCCAGCTTCGAGCGCCACCTCGTGGCTAATTAATATTTAGCATCTTGCAGCAATTTCTTCAAGCTCCAATTCCTAGTGAAAAATGGGGAGATTGGTGGGTAATTTCACTCTAGAAATAAAAATGGCCAACAAAAAGCGCTGTCCTAAATTATACCCCCACCCACTCATTAGGCTGGAATCTCAAAGGGCTGTAACAGCTGACCAAATCTAATGATACAAAATAAATAGAGATAAATATTTAGTTCAACTTGGACAAAAAATCAAAATGACTGTGTAAACATTGGGTCAGGGTAACATTTCTAGACTTATTCATGTGAGGGGGGAAAATAATTTACAGGGCAAACTTTGTAATTCAATCTAAGGAAATATTTGTATTTAGGTAAATTTTTATTGATCTTTATTTTTTTTTAATTATTTACATTTCCACTGTGTATGGCAAGATGTTGCAGCAGATAAAGCACTGAATTGGAACGAGGAAGATTCATTTTTCTGAGTTCAAATCTGACCTAAGATAGTTCCTCGCTGTGTGACCCTGGACAAATCACTTAACTCCGCCTCAGTTTCCTCATCTACAAAATGAGCTGGAAAATGAAAAGGCAAAACACGCCAGTATGTTTGCCAAGAAAATACCAAATGGGGTCACAGATATTGGACACAACTGAAAAATGACTTAAGAATAACACATTTTTTATTGTATTCTTCCCCATTTCTCCTCCTCTTCCCAGATAACTAGAGGCATTATTTATAATGAAGAATAAAAAAGGACAGTTATTTGGCACAATGGATAGAGCACAGATTCAAATGAAGCCTCAGTCTCCTTTCTTAGCTATGTGACCTTGGACAAGACTCTTAACTCCAATTGCCCCACAAATAAATAAAGTGTGTTGTTGTTGTTTGTTGTTGTTGTTGTTGTTGTTGTTGTTTTTTGCTGAGGCATTTGGGATTAAATGAGTTGTCCAGGGTCACACAGCTGGGAAATGTTGAGGGTCTGAGGCCAGATTTGAACTCAGGTGCTCCCGACTCTAGGGCTGGTATTCTATCCACTGAGCCACCTAGCTGCCCCAGTAAATAAACTTAAAAAAAAAAAGGGAAAAAACAATTTGGCAAAAGTAAACAACATATTGAGAATGATTGACATTATAATGAGTGTTCCATACTCTACCCTACCATCTGCAAAAATCGAAAGCCAATTTTTCATAGCTCTTTTTTAGAGTTGTTTACGAATTACAATTACATGGTATTCAATTTCATTTTATAATTGTTGTTTTCTATTTTCACTGTTATTATGGTATGGTAGTAAATTGTTGTGGAGTTTTTTTTTTTTTTTTTTTTTTTTGGTTTTGTATTTTGGGGGATTTTTAGACCTATTATTCCATCAATGAACTTCCAGTGTGGAAATTCTCTTCACCTCCTTCCAGATAGGTAACTGTTTGTAACCTAGATGGCCGTCCGAGGCCCAGAGAGATTAATTGATTTGCCCATTGACACACAGCCACAGTATATAGAGATGGAGTTTAAATCCAGGGTTTTTTGGCAGTGAAGTGACCAACATCCTTATCTACTCTACCGAGCTTCCTGACACAGCACATAACTGATGGTAATGGTGATGCAGATGGTGATACTAGAAGTAATAATAAAAGAGATATTCAATTCAAAAAGCAATTCTTTGTGATCTAGCTGTGTAATGGGCAACTAGATAACTCAATGCCAGAGTGCTGAACACAGAGTCAAAAAGACTTCTCTTCCTAAATTCGAATCGGGTCTCAGACACTTACTACCTGAGTGATCCTGCAAAAGTCACTTAATCCTTTTTGCCTCAGCTTTCTTATCTGTAAAATGAGCTGGAAAAGGAAAAGGAAATGATAAACCACTCTCAGATCATTGCCAAAAAAATCCCAGTTGGGATCACGGAGAGTCAAACATGATTGAAAAACAATCAAACAACTAACTGGGTTAAGCATTAACACTCAAAAGATTAATGAATGAGTTTGATCTGACATTATTGGGGAAAAATGAGAACAAGATTCATTTAAATGGGGGAGAGGGATGGAATAGTGATTTCACTGATGTCATAAACTCCCCCTACTAACACAAGGCATTCCCTTCTAGGCCTAAAGTATTGAAAGGTTAAATGGCTTGTCTAGGGTCACATAATATGTATCAAACTCAGGACTTGAACTCAGATCTTTCTAGCTATGAAGATTCTACAATAATTTTACATTAACTACCCATTCACTTCTATTTCACTGTGTTTTAAGTTGGTCAACAAGCATTTATTAATCATCTGCTATATGCCTAGCACTAGACTAAGGACTGAAGATATAAAGAAAAGAAAAATGGGATCCCTGCTGATAAGAAGCTTACATTCTAGTGACAGAGACAATATATAAATAATTACCTACTAGAAAATATAAAGAACAATGGAAGGTAATCTTCAAGACAAGATACAATTAGAGATCCCGGGATGTGGAACAAGAAAAAAAACATGAAGAAGACGGGACTCAACTGGGCCTTGAAGTAAGCCAGGAAAGCAGAAGGAAGAGTCGAGGAGGGGAGATAGTTCCACGCTTGAAGGAGAACCATCATGGGAATGGGAGATGGAGAATCACATAAGAAAAATGGAGAGCCAAGCTGTATAACTGGAGTCTTAAGTGTGTGGAAGGGAGGAAAGTAGAAGCAGAATGTTCATGTAGCAAAGGACTAGGTAAGAAGGGGGTTTAAAGTCGAACAGAAGTTTTTATCTATTTGTTTATTGGATCTCAGAAGCAAAAGAGAACCAATGAAATTTATTAAATAGGAGATAAAATGGTTAACTAAGCATTTAAGGAAAATCACTTTGGAGGATAAAAAATTGGGAGAGATTTCTGTCAGAAACACCAGGCATAAGTTTATGGTGCCAGATGTATGAATGGAGATAACGAATCGATAAGAATTGGTATCAGGTTGCATCAGGGAGGAAATTGTAATTCAGAATGTGGAGTTGATGGCACCAAGAGTTCCAACATGGGTGATCACAAAGATGATGGTGACCTAGAAAGCCATAGATAAGTTAGGGAGAAGAGAGGGTTTGGAAGGAAGATAATCTGTTTCTTTTTGGCCATGTTAAGTTTGAGAGCTCTATGGGACATCCAGTTTGAAATGTCCAATAAGCAGTTAGTGATATAAAAGGGCAACAAAGATGGTGCAGTGGATAGAGCATAGGCCTGGGACCAGGAAGATTCATTATCCTGAGTTCAAACCTGTCCCTAAATATTTCCTGACTGTATGAGCTTGGCAAGTCACTTAACCCTATTTGCCTCAGTTCCCTTAGATGTCAAATGAGGTGGAGAAGGAAACAGAAAACCACTTCAATATCTTTGCCAAAAAAACTCCAGAGTAACGAGTCATACAATGAATAACAAATGAATAACAATATAAAAGCTTGGGAGAAAATTAGAACTTAATAGACAGATCTGGGAATTTTCCTCCTGGAGAAGATAACAATCTAAGGGAACTGATAAGATCACCAAAAGGAAACAGTGCAGAAAGAGAAAGGGATCTGGGAAAGAGCCTTAGAGAGCAACCACAGTGATTTGGAAGAAGATCCAGCAAAGAACATGACAGGTAAGTAGGAAAAGATAATAATAATAATTATTATTGTCAAAAATAATACTGAGGTAAGAGTTATTGATAACACTAATCCCTTTTTACAAATAAAATAAAGATGAGATAACTTTAAGTCAAATGCCCTAAGGCAAGGTTTTTAGCTTATGTTAATAAACTCATTGCAGTCAAAAATGGTCTCATAGTTTTTTGCCTGAATTGTTGGCAATACTATGTATGACATTTTTGATGGATATTGACAAACTGAATTGAATTGAGTATAAGATGGCCATGATGGTCTCGTTACTATGCCGAACTAACTTTCCTTCTCTGAGACTCAGTTTCTTCATCTACAAAATGGATATGATACTAATACAGTCCTCACATAGTGACTGAGAAAGAACTATGTGTGGTAGAGGGCCGACCAGATCAAATGTGTGCTTAAAAAGAATATTTCCAACTTCAAGTCTATGGGATTATTAAACTTTAGAGTGACCTACTATATGGAGATTTGGAACCTCCCTAAACTGGACCCATTCTTACCTGGATCCACCAGGGCACAAATGTTAGAAATTATAATAAATCATAATAGCTGATGTTTTTAGAAGGCTTTAAAATTGGACCATACATTATTTCCACAGGATCTTTGATCTAAAGACTTCAGGGACCATTTATTCCAGTTCTCTTGTCTTATAGATAAGGAAACTGAAGCCTAGGGAGGGGATTGTTTGTGAAATTTGGTTCCAAGTACTTTGACTTGGGAATCTCATGATAGTCCTGGAAGCTAATTAGTAAAGCTGTTGGGATGTTTATTTTGTAAATGATAAAATAGAGATTAAGAGGGCTATGAGTCAAACTAATGCCAGAGGCAGCATATTTCCTTACATCTCACTGCCTTTCAAGATCAATGTACTTCCTAATAAATAATAATAATAAATAATTCCTTAGCTTTACAAAGCTCTTACTATGTGAGAGGTACTCTGTTAAGCACTTTGCAATTATTATCACATTTATTCCTTACCCATCCCTGGAAGGTAATTTACAATTTAGGAAATTGAGGAAGATAGAGGTTAAGTGACTTGCCTGGTATCACACTGAGTTCAGAGCTTGAATTTGAACTCAGTTTTCCTTTAGGCCTGGACTTCATCATTGAGCTGCCAATAAAATCAATAAAGTCCCAAGATACTAGGTTACAAGCTATTTCAGGGGCTGTGTTGTCAAGCTCCCCATTTTACAGATGAAGAAAATGATGGCCAGGGAAGTAAACTTGCTCATACTTCTAGTCAACAAATAAGAGACTGAACTTGGTCCCACTTCTCTGAATCTCAAACCCCTTCCCTTTCCACTGGATTAAGCTGACTCTCGGACACGATTTGAAATAATGGCTTTTATGAGAAGATGGATGCACAGAGAGGTGAATCCCTCTAGAAATGCTGACCAGGTGCATTGCCTGTTTTGATGACTGGACAAGAGCTGTCACTGGCACTGGAGTGGTAGAGAATGGGAAGGGCATGGGCTCTGGGGTCAGAGGAATTGGGTTCAAATCTCTTCTTTGTTATTACTTGTAAGACATTAGGGAAGTTATTCAGTGTCAGTTTCCTCATGTGTTAAATGAGTGGGTTGGACTCGATGGCCTCTAAAGTAGATTCCTTCCGGATCTAGAGCTCTAACTTGTGTTCCCTTGGATGGTCATTGCCTATAGTTATGGCACCTGGCTAAAATTTTAGCCACCTAGTGACCAATGGACAAGAGCATCAGGATGCTTGGCAGACAGCTGGCACCCGGGACAGTTCTGTCTTTTGTCTGGGGCTTACTCTCCTGCCCCTCCCCAGAGTTGCCTCTAAAAGGGTGATATGTCTCTCTGTAGGAAATCTCTCCTAAAGTATGGATTGCCCCCACGAGCCTTCACCATCCAAGGAGGATAAACGCAGCCAAAGTAGAATTGGGTGAGATGCGTTGCCAGCCTTCCGACAGCAGGGGGTACAATTGCCTAAGACAAAGATATTGCTGCCATGTTTGTAGGTATAGAAGGACAAGAGATGCAAGAGTGTAAGTCTCCAAAATCCTAGCAGAGGGTCTGAGGAGGAGGGACTCGGGGCCAGGAGGGATTTCTGAGGCAGCAAACCCAACCCTGTCATTTTTGCTCACGGACATCAGGCTTCTTCCTTTCTCTAGTGTTGGCCAAGGTTGGTCTCCATGGTCCCCTAAACACCTGAAGCTCTTACATGATGGATTCTTTCATTCTGTGCTGTGGGGAGCCAGGTGGTGTGTCCAGTGGTCCTGACCTGCAGACAGCAGAGAGCTGGATGTGAACACACTGGCAAAAGGCTCTTTGGCTGCCTGTGAGATAGATCTCCCGTGAGCCTCACTTCCCTCATTTGTAAAAGTGAAAGAAATTTAATATGTCCGTGGGGCTATTGTTGAGAAAATGTTTGCTTTCAGATCCTTCTCCACCAGAAGAAGGTGAGACAAGAGCAAGGTTGAGAGATCCTGGCAGACGATCCTCTACCTTGACCTGACACTTTCCCCTGTGTGGGAACAAACCTTCATCTGGCATCTTTCTGCTTACATGCTACATTGTGTATGTAGTAGAGGTAGAGTGGCAACTGAAGTCTTCCTGGACTGTGGGGCAGAGATGCTACCAGAGGGCTTCCAGGCTGGGAAAGACCCTGCCAAAGGTCATGCACTTAAGTCCATAATTGGTGGTGATGAGCCAGGCTGGGATATTTCTCATCCCTTCCTTGGCCAACCTCCATTATCATCTGGGCTGACATTGCTATGGATGACCCATTTTTCTCTCAATGGGGTCTAGGGCTAAAGACTTCCAGGTCATTATGGGGGAGGTATAGAAGTTGCCGATATCAGATCCCACAAAGCTGATCCCCCACATCCCCAGTGAACTTCACCTCAAAGGACTGGAGATTCAAAAAATGGGCTGAAACCCATCCCATGTGGTCCAAGACACAATGATGGTCCCCACAGTCCACAAATAGGTGGAGAAGACACTCTTGCTGCCATTTTTTTATCTTGTTCATTGACAATAGCTGAGATCCTCACATCCTTGTACATTCCTGAGGGCTCACAGAGGTAGAAGTCCAAGTGCTTGCAGATCACAAGCACTGTGTTCTTGTTGGCACCCTGTCAGGGGCAGTGGCTGGTGAAAGGGGTGTCTGGCAGGGATCTCCTTTCCTCTTTTTGCTGCCAACTTGGATATCCCCACAGTTCAGACTCCAGACCACTTTCCAAATCTAAGCAATAGTCCAGTAAAGTAGAAAAGACAGATATTAAGATCTGGCTATTGCTCAGATTTGTGATTTCATCAATGTGGGGAAGTTCCAGTGTTCTGATTCCATTCATTGATACAGTTATTAACTAACTCAGAAAATGTAGCTATCAAGAGGTTAATTAATTGCCTTACTAGGGGAAACATTGTTTATATGTATCTACTTGAACACGGGTCTTCAGGAAGCCAAGACTGACCCTCTAACCCAGGGATCCTCAAACTTTTGAAATGGGGGGCCAGTTCACTGTCCCTCAGACTGTTGGAGGGCCAGACTATAGTAAAAACAAAAACTTTGTTTTGTGGGCCTTTAAATAAAGAAATTTCATAGTCCTGGGTGAGGGGGATAAACGTTCTCAGTTGCCGCATCTGGCCCATGGGCTGTAATTTGAGGACCTCTGGTCTAACCATTAGATGTTACCCCTATCCTCATTATATAGAAGTAATAGAGGGTTAAAGATGATTCTCTCAATATTTTGTAGACAGTAAGTGGACTCCAACTTTAGCCTCAGACAGGTATGGGGATTCTGTATTCTTTCCACAATACTATATATTCCCTTACTCTAATGTCAACAAAGTTACTCTCCATAGTATGAAATATTCTGCTCAAATGCCTTTTATTACTTACTCTAGATCTTTTATTGACTTTGTAAAATTGCTTTTTAGCAACTTTATTTCTGTACTTATCTTAGATAAGAAATGGGCCTGTAATTTTATCGATATAATATAGGGAACTACCAGATGTGGAAAAGCCCTTGACCATTGCAGGTAGGCACCTTCGCTGTAACCGATGGAAGTTCTCTACATTTAGTCTAACATGAATCCTGAGATGCTGTTCTCCAGCCGTGTTCATGTGCTTGCCACCATATGTGCACCGCCTTCCCAACTTCTACCCCTGGCTCTGAGAACAACCATTGAATCAATGGGTGTGAAGACTGCGTATTTTAAAATCAGCCGGAGTCAGGAATTCAGGTTAGGGGAAAATCATCAGTCTTTATTCTCAGTGAAGAAAGATCGGAGGTGGAAGGGAATCGGCGATAGCAATATGTGCAGCTGAGTCAAGAAGCTAGCTAGACCAGCAGCCACACGACCAGCAGCTACAAGCATAGAACCTAGGCCCAATCTCTCCCAGCCTCTCTTCCTGTCTCTCTGCCTCCACCCACCAAAATCGTCATTTCCTATACAACACATCAGGACTTGCACAGAGAGTGGGCGGGGGCCATTCTTTATCCAAGCATGTATATTAATAGAGTATAGTCCAATTACTATTTAGCCTACGTGCTTGGGACCTCAGTGCATCAACTCAAGCTTCAGCCCATTACAAATGGGACCATTCTTAGAAAGAATACAATAATCAATTGCTCTGTGGCTCCAATCACCAACCCCTCCACCTTCCCTGTCCAAATCACTCCTCCCTGGCTGTCACTTACCTTTATATGTTGACTTCCCCCCATTAGAAGAAATGTTTCTTGGTAGCAGACACAGTCATGGTATTATTTATATATGTGTTTGATATGTATGTATATATGTGCATATACACACATATGCACATATATATAATGTGTATTTATGGTTATATACATATAACCATAGATGTATGTATATGTGTATATATGCATATATACATGCATATATATGCATGCATGTTATATGCACATGACCATATGTATATGTATATATACATATATAATCATATATGTCTATGTATGTGTGTGTGTATATATACACATGCACACATTCTTAGAGCTTGGGAGTAAAGTAAATATCACAAGCTTAGTGAATGCATGTTCCTGCATGGTTTAATGGCAATAAGTACTAGTAAATGGTTTTTTCATTCATCTACTCATTCTAGTCTTGCTTTCACAAATTAATTTATTTATTATCAGTTTGTCTATAAAAGGATGGATTTTTAAAATTGTTTTATTTTTTCTAGTTTTAAATGTATATTAACTTTTTAAGTACACATTTCTTTATGGATCATGTGAGATGAAATTTTTGTGAGTGATGAGACCACCCACACCGATGGCAATCAGAACATGAAATATGGTAGGGATGAGTAGAGTACAAAGAGGCTCTACCATTTGTTCCATCATTGGAACAAAAGGTCCCTGACTTCAGAGCTAAGGTTCATTTCTGAAGCTATGCAGGCCCTTCCCTTCTCTCCCCCATCCATAATGACTGAATGAGATAATGAGTCTGTGTGTCAATTGTTCCCATGGTGAAAAGCACTAATTTTCCAGCCAAAAGACTTGGGTTCAAATTCTGATATTGCTGTCATTTCCCAAGTGTGACTTTGGACATCTCTTGCTTCCTTTTTCTTGCCCTCAGTTTCTCTTTCATCACCTTAGCAATGGAGTTGGCAAGATCTTTTCCAGTGCATCTCTTTCCCTTAAGTTTACCATGCTTCACTCTGTTTTATCTTCTAGATATTATCTTCCACCAAAAGTATGATCTCCTTAAACTTGGACACTGTTTTTCCTTTCTCTTTCTATCCTTCTCGGTTCTTAGCATAAACCCTGGCTCACATTAAGTACTTAATAAATGCTTATTGATTTAGTGATAGATGAATTTATTTCAACTTTGAATTCATGATCCTAGATTTAGTTTTTGTCATTACTTTTTTTTAGCTGAAGCAATTGGGATTAAGTGATTTGCCCAGGGTCACACAGCTAGGAAATGTTAAGTGTCTGAGACCAGATTTGAACACAGGTCCTCCTGACTTCAGGGCTGGTGCTCTATCCATTGAACCACCTAGCTGCCCCTCTCCCTTCACTTCTTAAGAAAAACTTGATCACTTTTTAAAAGTGTGTGTATATGTGTGTGAATGCATCTATGCCTTCTTAGTCCGTGACTTGGATGACAGACTTCTAAGATACCAGAATGGACATCACCTGCATGTGGAAAACTGAAAGTGACCTATTCCAGCTCTGAGTCCCTATAATCCTGACACAGGATGAAAGATTGATCCATTCACTCCAGAAATTATCAATATTTATCTTGAGTATCTTACATATTTTGGTCTTCTACTTGACATAGGTAGTTGGCTAATTTTTCAAGTGAATGCATATGATCTTTCTTATTTTTATGCATATGATCTTTCATCATGAATATAAACTCTTGGAATACAGCATCTTTGTCTTATTTCACCATTGTAGTTCCCTCACTCCCAGCTGACTGCTTTGCTCATAGTGTTTCATGCTGGTGGTGTGTGAGTCATGTTTGATTCTAAGTGCTTTCATTTGGGTTTTTCTTGGCAAAGATAGAGTTTGCCATTCCTTTTCCCAACTCATTTTTACAGAAGAGGAAACCAAATCAAGCAGAGTTAGGTAACTTTAGGAGAGTCACATAGCTTGTAAGTATCTAAGGCCATATTTGAATTCAGGAAGATGAGTATTCCTTACTCCACACCCAGTGCTCTATTTTCATCAACTAGTTACCTTACAAAATAGATACCGGTAAAGTACCCAGGAAATAGCACAGTGCTTAATGAATGCTTGCTGAACAACTGATTGATGTCTTTACCTAGTTAGCAAGTGCCAAAAGATAGTAACAGCAATGTATAAGTTGTGCATGGTTACAACTTAATATATAAAGATGGCTGACTTATGTGTGGCCCTGATATCTAATCTGGGATCTGGCTCATCCCTCTCCAAATGAAACTGTAATTATTGTCCTTTTTGTATTCTTACCACTTAGCAAATGCATGAGAAATGATAATAATTCCATATCTTTATTGTAACTTTCTTCAGATACATGCAACCACCATCACACAATTAGGTGTAAGAAATGCCTTTGTAACCCTGATTTTTTTAAGGTGAAGTGGGCATTTTTTGTTTAAATCTTTCCCCTCAGAAAACCACCCTGTGTTTCATGTCATATTATCAACTAGGAATATGATTCTGTCTGGATTATAATATATATATATATATAATATACATATATTATATATACATATGATATATCCAAAATTACATAAATAATAAGTATCAAAAGTAGAATTTAAATCAGGAAGAAGATATTTGTATTTGTTATATCTATAATTTTTTGATGTTGTTCTTTTTAGCTTATTCTCTATGTGATGAACTTTAAATATCCAGAGTTGGAAAAGAGGTCAGGACTCATGTAGTCTAAATCCTTCATTTTACAGATAAGGAAACAGAGGACCTGAAATAGTAAATAATATATCCAAAGTCACAACAATAATAAGTATCAAAGGTAGAATTTAAACTAGGAAGATAGATATTTTTATTTGTTACAATTATAATTTTTGTTGTTTTTCTTTTTAGTTTATTCTCTAAATGATGAGCTTTAAGTAATCAGATTAAGAAGAAATAGATGGAGGAGAACCCCTCATCCCCAAAGACACTTAACAGTCACATAAAAACATTCACAGTTCACATGTAATCAACACAGACCTATCATTATAAGGGATTATGAAAGACAAAAGACATGCATAAATTTCATTGCAATCACAAGAAATAGGAGCATTTCATAAATGGGAAAAATGTTAAATGCACATTTGTAAAGACCATAATTATGCTGTAAAGAGGAAAGAGACGCAAGAGTAACTCCAAAAACTCCTCTTTATCACTCAAAACAGAAGCCATAACATAGTAGAGACAACACGGGACTTAGAAGAAATTGCATTCTCATCTGGGATCTTCTTCTCTATAGATTCTATGCCTTAGGCAGATTGGTCCCTTGAGTTCACTGAGCCTTAGTTGCATCATCTAGAAAACAGGGATGAGAATATCAGAACTTTACTCCCTGGCTATCTTATTGCCAGTGGTCTTCTTGTCTAAGTCACAGAAAATACTTTAGAGGACCGAACTTCCTCTGATTACAATTCTTCCTCTTCATGCCAAACCCTCAGTCAGTTGACAAATATTTCTTTAGCACTTCCCATTTACCAAATACTGGGCTAAGAGCTGAGAATATGAAGATATGAAGAAAGGGGGAAAATACACACATACACACACTCATACACACACACACTCATATACACTCATACACACTTATCTCACAACGGTCCCTACTCTTAAGGAGTTCACATTCTTGTTGAGAAAATAATATGTAAATAATTGAGTAAAATATATATATATATATATTATATCATATATATATATATATAATATATATTATTTACTTTGTGTATATATATATATATATATATATATATATATATATATATATACATACATACACACAAGTAAATGGAAAACACTCTGGTAGGAGAAGGTACTAGAAGTAGCAGCTTCTGAAATTGGAAAGCATCTCCTGAGAGAGGGGGAGTTTGAGCTAAGTCCATACAAGGATCCAATTCCATCCATTATTCCCATCCCTGCCCCCCACTTACTCACCTGTTCAGGAACTATGATCAAATCCAGGTTTGCCCTGAATCTGTTCTTCTAGCTCTAATACCAGCTTGGCAGCTTTCCAAACCAAATATCCCTGCTTGGTTTTCAGCATTCCCCCTTTTGTTTCCTACTCCTCATCCCCATTATAATTGAAACTCCTTGAGAACCAGGGCTATCTGTGCTCTAGTGGCCATACTTTGCTCTTGGCACAGTATATGGCCCATTGTAAGTGCTTATTAAATCCATTTTATTCATTTTCCCACTAGCCAAGGAGTTATGGTCAAATTCAATTCTGTGAAAGTGACAAAGGGGCAGCTAGGTGGTGCAATGGATAGAGCACCAGCCATGAAGTCAGGAGGACCTGAGTTCAAATCTGTTCTCAGACACTTAGCACTTCCTAGCTGTGTGATCCTGGGCAAGTCAATTAATCCCAATAGCCTCAGCAAAAAAATAAATAAATAAATAAAGTGTCAGGGAAGGAAAATTGCCAAACCCTCAATGGACCTCAAGTAAAGGAAAATGCATTTAAATCCTGCCTACAATATTTAGAGGCTTGGTGAGTTGAACAAGTCAGGTAAATAGTCTTGTTGAATGAATAAATGTATAAATGAACAAATGAATGGGAACTTTCTATTAAGTGTTCGCTATGTTCCAAACAATGTGCTAAGTACTGGGATACAAACAAACAAAAAAAGATAACCTTTTTTTTTTTGAAGGAGGGCAAAGACAATCCATACAAGTATGTTGAGTGATTGCAAGAAACTACAAAATATAATTGGCAACGGATTTGCCAGGATGGATGGAGTTTTCACACTATGTTTTCCTAACACAGGTCTATACCAAAACAAGCCATGATACTAAAGGTCTTAGGATAAAAGAGAGTGCTGAACTCAGGAAGTCAGGAAGAATTGACTTCCCACAGTAATCCTGACAGATGGATAATTCACTTCATTTCTCTATAACTCAGTTTCCTTATCTGCAAATGAATGTTAATAAAGCATCTACCTTGTATGGTTGATATCTCCAGTGAAAGCATGTATGCAAACAAAGCATTGTGTGGCTGAAAATACGAAATAGACAAAGGAGCAGAAGACAGAGTCAGAAAGACTCATCTTCTGACTTCAAATCTGGCCTCAGACACATACTATTCATCTGAACAAGTCAATTAACTTTGACTCAATTTTCTCATTGTAAAATGAGCTCAAAAAGCAAATTGCGAAAAAAAATCCAGTATCTTTGCCAAGAAAATCACAAATGGGGTCACAAAGAATCGAATTGAAATTGAAAATAACTCACTAGCAGCATATATTTATTTTTATTATTGTCAAAATGGTTGTTATTGAAATGGTGGTTAATGGAATGAATAGAGAATTTGACATGGGATCCAATGCTCTTTGCTTATAATTAAGATGTTTATGCTATGCTTGCTGTTGTTGCTGCTAGTGAGGCTGCTGCTGCTGATGGTGGTGGCAGTGGTGGAAATGAAGATAATTCTCTTTGGGTAGCAGATGTCATTTTCATGGAAACTGTAAAAATCATAAAAATGACCTAATCTCTGCCCTCCAGGACTGTACAATCTAATAAAAGGGACAAGGGACATCCATGAATAAATATGAAACTAGAAAGTGATGAGAAATTAAGAGATCCATTCATACAAAGTACCATGAGAAAGATAGGAGAGAGGGGTGACTTCTTAGTTGTGGGAACAGGGAAAGTTTTATAATGCCTAAGGGCATATGTGGTCATAGGTACTAATATATCTGCAATGACTTTAGAAATTACCTATTCCAATTGTGGCAAGTCAGGAAAAGAAGAAGGAACTACTCTAGAAATTGACAAGTTCAAAACTTAATAGAAATTTTGCTTTCAATAATCAAAAGTCCCTCCCCCCCTATTCTCTATGTCTGGGGTAGAGGGACAGAGACAAGAAAACTCCTGTAACCCATAAACATAGTCAAAGAAAATAAATTCTGTCATTGTCCCTGGTATCAAATAGGGAGTGAAGGGCAGTGATGAACCAATAGTGACATACAGAATTTGAAACTGAATAGACCGGGAGACTTGGTACCATCAAAAGAAATGTGGATTTTGAGATGAGGGAAAGCCTTCAAGAGGGAGGGGCAGAATTCTTTTTTGTACCTTATGAGTTTGAGGGACCATTCAAACTTACATTGGGCAAATGAAGGTGAGGCTGATGGGTTATAGGGATAGATATAGGAGTTTATAAGTCATCTGTATAGCGATAATAATTCATTAGGGGGAAGCTGAAGACATTATTGGGAACGGGGATTGCAAAGAAAGAAAAGAAGGCACAGGACAGTCTTAAAGGATATTCCAACTTAGGGGATGGAAATTGGAAAATTCACCTTCAAAGGAGCCAAAGAAGGACTTAGAACATAGACTGGCAAAGAATCAGAGACCCCTACATTAGAGAAGTGAAAAGAGTGAATAGTTTCCAGAAAGATGGAGATGGTTTTACCCATGCATATAACTTGTAAATAAAAAGCTATAATAATAATAATAAAAAAGATGGAGATGGTTGATAGATGAGGTAGAAAATTGAAGAGGATGAGAATTAAGGAAAAAACTATTGGGTTTGTCACTTAGATCATTGGTGGTGTTGGAAGTGACCAGTTTGAGCAAATTCATCCAGATAGAAAATTGTTTGCTAAGAAGAGGCAAATGGAAAAAAAACTGAGGATGCAAAGGGTGTCTATTTTTTTAGAAGAAGTGAAAAGGAGGGGAGAGATAAGATGGCAGTACCAGGGAATGGCATTTTAAGAAGAAGAATGTTCTTGACATTTGGTTTTAGGAGAGTAGAGACCTGAATATGCTTTCGTTCTTTTTTGTTTGTGTATTTGATTTGGTCAAAAAGGAAAAACTACAAAGAGGAAATAACATGCACACTTAATGTGGACTATAGAAATCTGTCTTTCTCTGCAGGAAATTAGGAGGGAAATGAGATACGAGAAGGAGTGAGGGTGATAAGAAGAAAGATCATATTGGGGGAAGGAGTGGTCAGCAGCAAAACACTTTTGAGGATGGACAGGGTTAAAGGAGAGAAAAAGAAAAGAATAAATGGGGGAAAATACAGTTAGCAATAGTGATTGTAGAAAAGAATTTTGAAGCAAGTTTCTATGTTAGAGCCTTATTTCTCAAACATAGAAGGAACAGAGTCAAATTTATTTTTTTTAAAAAGACATGCCCCAATTGATGTGATTAAAACATATGATCTATGCCCAAAGGGCTATAAATTTATGCATATTTTTTGATCTAACAATACCATTATTAGGCATGAATACTAAAAAAAAAAATTAAAAGGGGGGAAAAATGACCTATATGTACAAAAAATATTTGTAGTAACTCTCTTCCAAGGACAAAAAAAAATGGAAATTGAGATGTCCATCTTGTGGAGAATAGTTGAATAAATGTGATATGCATTTGTCAAGGAATATTGTTGAATTATGGAGGAACAGGATGTGTTTGGGGGGGAAAGCACCTGGAAAGTCTCTCAAGCAAAGAGAAATATAATATATACAAAGTTAATAGCAATATTCTGGAATAATCAACTATAAAAGACTTTGCTATTCTCACAATGATCCACAACTACTCTGAAGGACTTATAATGAAAAATCTTAACCATATCCAGAGCAGAAACTGAATATGTCTGAATACACTTTGACCTCTCCCTCTCTCTCCCTCTTTCTCTCCTTCCCTCTCTCTTTGTTTCTCCCTCTCTCTCCCTCTCTCCTCCCACTATCCCTGTCCTTACCCTCCTCTCTTCCATTTAACTTCATTTTTCTTAAGGATTTAAAAAAAATAGGCTATATCTATGTTTTCTTTCACAACATGACTTTAATGGAAATGTTTTGCATAGACACATGTGGTTTCCTAATGGAGCTGTGGATGGGGATAAAAGAGTATATATATAACTCAAAAGTTAAAAAAAAGAAGAAGAAATATAAAATAATGGTTTTAAATGTAACTGGGTAAATTGATAAATGGTCAAAGGATATGAATAGAACATTTTAGATAAAGAAATTGGAATTATTAGTAGCCACATGAAAAGATGCTCCAAATCACTATTGATCAGAGAAAAGCAAATTAAAACAACTTTCAGACACCACTATGTACCTGTCAGATTGGTTAAGATGTCAGGAAAAGATAATGACAAATATTGGAGGGGATGTGGGAAAACTGGAACACTGATACATTGTTGGTGAAACTGTGAACACATCCAACCATTCTGGAGAGCAATTTGGAACTATGCTCAAAAAGTTATAAAACTGTGCATACCCTTTGATCCAGCAGTGTTTCTACTGGGCTTATATCCCAAAGAGATTCTAACAGAGGGAAAGGGACCAACATGTACAAAAAATGCTTGTGGCAGCCCTCTTTGTAATGGGAAGAAACTGGAAAATAAGTGGATGCCCATCAGTTGGAGAATGGGTGAATAAGTTATGGTATATGAATGTGATGGAATATTATTGTTCTATAAGAAATGATCAACAGGATGATTTCAGAAAGGCCTGGAGAGACTTACATGAACTGCTGTTGAATGAAATGAGCAGAATCAGGAGATCATTATACGTAGCAACAACAAGACTATATGATGATCATTTTTTATGGACGTGACTCTCTTCAACATTGAGATGATTTGGACCAGTTCTACTTGTGCAGTGATGAAGAGAGCCATCTACAACCAGAGACAGAACCATGGGAACAAAGTGTGGAACACAACATAGCATTCTCACTCTCTCTGTTGTTGTTTGCTTGTATTTTGTTTTCTTTCTCAGGTTTTCTTTTTCTTCCTTCTTGATCTGATTTTTCTTGTACAACAAGATAACTGTATAAATATGTATATATGTATTGGATCTAGCATATGTTACAACATATTTAACATGTATTAGATTGCCTGCCAGATGGGGGACGGGACGGGGTAAGGAGGAGAAAATTTGCAACAAAAGTTTATGCAATGGTCAATGTTGGAAAAATCACCCATGCATATGCTTTGTAAGTAAAAAACATTAATAATTTTTTTAAAAAAACAAATAAAATGTAACTAGGTAAATATTAAATATTAAACAAATAAAATATTTTAAGGAAGGAGCTAATTAGAGGAGAGATAAGTGATTAGAAAGACATGAAACAAATATTTGCCTCCAAAATTGCTCATAACACTTTGACAAGAATCTTTCCTTTACACATAAATTGCTCTCTACTATAATGGAAATTGGGCTTCCATTTTCTTCCCTCTACAATAATTACCAACCTACTGCCTCACTAAGCTCATTGAGAGTAGAGTCTGATACCTATTTCTTCCTGTAACTTTAGTATCTGGCCTAATGCCTAGCAGAACAAGAACACAAATGTTTAACATGTTTTTTGTTGGTTGGTTGGACATGTCAATGGGATTAGTAATGGCATGAAATCGCAGAGGAAGTGGAAGATAAATGACACAAATAAAGGTACATATTTACCTTGGCAAGGAGGCAGAACAACTCATTCTCCGAAAATTAAAGAGAAGCCAGGGAAGATGGGTAGAGTCAGAAATATTTGGGGTTCCAGAGGCAGGAATTTGGAGGAGCATACATTTTTAATGAACTATGAGGCAAAGTCATTTACTATAAGGTAGCGAATAGACCTGGATTTAAGGGACTAAGAAAAGTGTAGATATTTTAAATTATTAATATGATTAATAGTAACAATAACCAACATTTATATTTAGTTTTAAGATTTGAAAAACAGAACTTGACCTATAGGAAATTCAATTGGAATAATAACAATAAGAAATTCAGTTAAAGATGGATAAGCATCTTGATGCTTAATGGTTTTAAATGTAACTGGGTACCTTGAGAAATGGACAAAGGACTACAATAACATATCATACCATGCAAATATTAGTTATAATTAGTAAGAGAAATATTATATTGTTTTAGCATGCTTTTATTAAGTAATTATCACATATCAGCTACAGTGTTAGACTTGAGGGATACAATTTTTTTTAAATGGTTCCTGCCCTCAGAGAGCTTACATTCTCCCAGTGATAAAACAATATAGACAGAGATGATTTGATTCAAAATATATCCAAAGTCATTTAAAATTGGAAGGATTAACAAAAGTCTCATGGAAGAATTAGCTCTTGAGCTGAGTCTTGAAGGGAGTTAATAGAGATTCCAAGAAGCAGTTTAGGAAAAAGGATAAACAGGTAAGGGACACAGCTTATGCAAAAGTATAATAATGATACATATAATACCATATAGAGAAAATATTAAGCAGATCAATGTTTGAAATATAGAGTGAGTTAGGAAGAACAATGTGAGAAGGTGGTGCAATTCCACCTTCTTTCAAATGTATTCATTTGTTTCATTGTGTGCATTTTGGCTGCAATTTAATGGGGGTAATGAGTGTATATAAAAATGCATTTAAAAATTGAAAGTGGTAGTATAACCAATGTCCTTTGGAAGGTCAATACAGAAAAGCAAAAGGGAAAGTAATTTTACACCTTAAAAGGCTAATCAAGGAAAGTTTCACTTGTGAGTCATTTGAGTTGAGCCTTAGGGGATGAGCAACATTCCATCTGGTAAAAATAAGGGAGGAGGGGAAGGATTCATCCCCTCCCATAGAGGAAATGGGACAGACACAGGCAGAAATTCAGGAAGCTTTGCAACATATCTATGGAAGAGTAGGTAGAATAGTTTGCCTGGATTGTTGAGAAAATGAAGGGGAGTATGATGAGACCAAAGGTCAGTCCAGACTCTGGAAAGCCTTGAATATCATTCTAAGGATTTTGAAGCTTATTGATCAACAATAGAAAAGCATTGAAAGGTTTTAAGCAAAGGAGTGCCATAAGCTGATGTTACTTTAGGGAGAATTATTATAGCAGCAATATAGAGAATGGATTGGAGGGAGCCAAGACTAGAGGGCAGGAGATCAGTGAGAAAGCCATAGCATTAGTCCAGATGGGACTTTGGAGTTCAACATTTTCATAATCTAGACCCCACTGTTTCTCCATCACAATACACTTTCCAAATCTTCTTCCTTCCCTTCCTCCTGCATTCTCTTCTATTCAGGGATCTTGTCCTCTTGGCTGTTCCATAAACATGTCTCCATTCTCACTCACACCTGAAACATTCTTCCTCCTCATTTCCACCTCTAGGCTTCTTCCAATTTTCACCTAAAAGCCCACTTTCTACAACACTTTTGATTCCGTGCCTTCCTTTACTTGATTATTTCCTATTCATCCTGTCTATAACATTTTCACATTTGCTGTTTGCCTGTTGCTTCCCCATTAGAATGCAGGTTCCTTAAGAGCAAGCACTGCCCTTTGCCTTTCTTTATATCCCCAGCTATTAACTCCGTTCCTGGACCATTCATCTTGACTGACTGATCTAAGAAGGACATAGGCAAGGTAATAGTACTAGGAATACAAACAATGGAATAGAATGCTAAAAACTGGGAAATTGATTGAAAAATGGGAGATGAGGGAGTAAGAAGAATCAAAACTATCCTAGAGTTGTGACACTTGGTGGTCTGGAAGATGATGGCACCAATTACAGAAAGTGTTCTCATCTATTACAATCCAGTCCATTCCGAATGCACAAGCTTTAATTAAGAGCCTAAAGTGTATAAATCATTCTTGGGGAAATGAAGGTTAAATAAAACTCACTACCTACCCTTAATCCAACTACTCAATTCAACAAATATCTGATAAATCAGTCAGACTCTGGATTGGGTTCTGGAAGTACAAAGGGAAAAAAAAACAATTTGTATCCTCACGGAGCTTAAATCTTGTTTCAGAAATTTGGAAACTTAGGAGAAGGTGAGAGCTAACATTTATATTGGCTTTAGAGCAAAGATTTAACATTAGCATCATTGTTATATCCATCATCATCATCTCCTTTAATCTTGTGAGGTGGCTGCTAAGATTATCCCCACTTTACAGATGAGAAGACTGAGGTCAGGAGCGGTCAAGATACTTTTCCAGGGTCACACAGTAAGCAAAATACTGACATGAAATGTGAACTCAGATTTTTCCTGTGATTCCAAGTCTAGTGGCTTTTTGTTTGTGCCATGTGGTTTCAGACCTGGCCATATCTAAGTAGGAGAAAACAAGACACAGGTCCAAGCAAAATGTTTAAGAAGTATTCTGGGAGAGAGCGGCTTCTTCCATTTGAAAGAATCTGAGAGAAGGCCCCACTCGAGTTGGACCTTGAAGAAAGGGAAGGATCAGAACAGCAGTTTGACTTCATGCACAACTTATTGAGCAGCAGAAAGTTAAAGAAAAAGGGAGTGAATAAGGAGATGGTCTTACCTTGCACTCACTGCCTCGTCTCTTTCACATGGAACTCCGGGCTTCCATTTGCACGTCCGGGCATCGCAGCAAGAATTTGTGCATTCCTTGGACAAATACACAAACACACCAGAAATTAGATTATTTCTCTTTCTCCTCATCGGGATGACTTAATTCTTCTGTTTGGGTTCTGTTAGAACCATCGGCTTAGAAAATAAGAGATGAAAAGGACCTTGGGGCTCACCTAGTTCAATACTGTCATTTGATAAAGTTAACTGAGGCCCAGCAACTTGCCCAACTGATTACATAGATAGCTAAGTATCTAGTGGGATTTGAACCATTCATGCTTTACTAAAAAAAAAATCATATTGATCATATATCTTCCTTGACTGTTTTTCTTTACAGCTAGGACTCTGCCTAGGTTTCCAGTTTTCTTATAATTTACTCACCTCCATGAAAATTCTGTGATCCCATTACATGAGTTTATCACTATTCTTTCTAAGTGATATTCCATTTCCCAGCTCATTGCCTTTGAATTGCCTATTCCTCATGCCCAAAATGCTCTCCTTCATCTACATCTGCTAATTTCTCTGATTTCCTTTAAGACTCATCTGAAATAAGACACTGGAAACTTTTTCAATCTCCCCTTTCCCCTCCTTTTCTCTCTTTTTCTCTTCCCCTCTTTTCCCCTTCATTTCTCCTTTCCCTTCCCTCACTTCTCTTTCCCCTTCCCTCTTTCTCTTCCCCCCTTTCTCCTATTCCTCCCTTTTCCTTTCCTCTCTTCTCTTCTCCCACCCCTCTTCTTCTCTGCCTTTTTTTTTCTTCCCCTCATTTCTCTTTTCCTTCTCTCCCCTCTCCTCACTTATACTACCTCTGAGATCAGCTTTCATTTATACCATCATATAGCTTCCATGTATATTGTTTATATATTGTGTATACATATAAAACTATGTATAAATCCTGTATATACACTGTATATATTATGTATATGTATATATGTATATACATACAATTATGTATATATTTTCCCTCTTTAGAATGTAAACTCATTGATGATGAAAATACTGTTTTTGCTTTCTTTGTATTCTCAGGCTTATATTATCATAATGAAAATTCAATGCCATCATCCCCCCAGCACAATTATTAAAGTCTTTTACAGAGCCAAATTAGACTTAAGAAAAATGGGAGGGAAAAAATGGGAGATACCTTGGATTTCCCACAGTCACAGTCTTCCCCTACTTCCTGGAGTTTATTCCCACAGACTGGATTGGTTATTATGTCTTCTGGGGTTGGAGCTTGCAGAAGACACATTGGTTTTCGAGATGAGAGATACTTGTGAAACTCTTTGCGGGAGCCTGCATTGAAATCCTTTGGGAATTTAGATCTGTGGATAAAGGTGATATTAAAAAAAAAGCTGAGAGAGCATTTAGGATGTATGTCACCTGGCTTTTGAGTATAAGCAATCAGCCATGATTAGTCATGGAAAAAGAAAGCCTTTGGAATTTTGTACTTTGTGGGCCAAGACTTCTTCATGGGCTCAAAGAGACAAGATTCTTCTTGGGATCTGAATCTGTTGAATCTGTCCAAACTAGTCAATGTAGTAACAATAATAATAGTCCAAATAAGAGGATCAAAGTAATCTGGAAGAGATTTGAGTAAAGCTGGGAGAGACTTCATAAACCATCTAGTCCAATCTCCTTTCTTTATAAAGAAACTTAGGTCTAGGGAAGTTAATTAATTTGTACCCCCAAATGGTAATAAGTAATAAGGGCCAAAAGGAGGATTTGAACTGTCCTCTGTCCATATTGCTGGGACCTTAGATTTCATATCCATTGCATCACCATAAATCTCTAGCCATCCATAGAGAACTTTCAAGAACCAAGGGATACCTCACAAGTATGATAAGAAATTGGAGTAGGATTGGGGGGATTAACCTGTAGTAACAGTGATAATAGTAGTTTACATTTACATCCATTAGTTTCAGCCAGTGCAGGAAATTACCTTAACTTTACAGACTGGCCCATAGGCCTGAGATGCACTTTCTCCAACTTGGAGAACACTCAGCTTCTATAAAGACTCAACACAACTCCCATCTTCTATAAAATGTCTATCTTGGTCCAACTTGGTCCAGATTCCTTTTATTCATATCTTCCTCTCTTTAAAATAACTTTGTATATTCACTGTATATTATGAGAGGTAGCATTAGAACAATGGCTGAAGGATTTGCTTCACAGTCAATAAGACCCGTGTCTAAGTTCTGATATAAACAGATTGTGTGAATGTGTTGAGTCACAATCTCTCAGGGTTCCAGGGAATCCTCTAAAAATGTAAGTTTTGGCAGCAGGTGTTAGTCTGCAAGGAAGGGAATTTCTTGGGAGTTCCTTAAAGCAGTGAAATCAAAAGTCTAAAATAAAAGTTAAAAATACAACTTAGATCTCTACATACAACTCTAAACTAGCATGCATCATTCTACCGTATCTCTGGCATGCTGCCCCACCCCAACCCCAAAAGAAGTAAGTTACTTTAGGACAAGCAGAGTTTGATTTTTATGTTTTTATCTTCAAAGTGTAACACGGGGTCTGGTACATAAGAAGCATTTAGGAAATGCTTTTTGAGTGGATTGATGAATGAGTAGAAGGATGAATGAACAAATGAATAAATGAATGATCTTGGAATTCTAGCCTTAAAGTTTAGAGAGCCTAAAGATCACCCAGATTATTATCTAAATTCTTCTTTGTAGAAAAAAGAAGACTGGTGTTGTATGATACAAGAGACTGGTGGAGAAGAGAAGAGTGGCATATAATTGGCCTACCTGTGCATGTGTGTACACACACACACACACACACAAGCATCACTACCTCCCTTTAATGATTGTTTTTTTTCTCTCCTTTGTTAGATACTGAGGCTGACTCACGTCAGGTATTCGTTCATCACACAGCTCCCAGAGGGGCATCTGGTAGAATGTTTCACATCAGACATCCCGAGGACATGGCCCAACTCATGAGACATTACTCCTACTAGTGACACACTGTTTTTCCGTGAAGCCTAGATAGAAGAAGAAGAAGAAGAAGAAGAAGAAGAAGAAGAAGAAGAAGAAGAGATCTATTAGTTCTTAATTGCCCAAGTTAGTCCAAGGAATAAGACAAAACTAGGTGTGAACATCGATTTTCTCACCATACTCTTCCCTCTACCAAGCTGTCCCTATTTAAGTCAATTAAATAATCACTGAGTATCTGTTAAGTCAGATGCCAAAGGAGAAGTAGAAGTAAGGCAGTAACTGGTCTTAGGAGCTCATCATTCTGTTTTGAAATTAGTCCAAACTCAAGTGATCTCTTCTCTTCAAGGGTCAGATGACTGAGTCCCAGAGAACTCAGAGGTCAACTTTCTGCCCCAGCCTGATTGAATCTGTATCTGCCATGGATGCTGAACCAAGTCCAAGCCCTTTAGAACAGCAAAGTTGTTGTAGGGGATACTTTGAAAAGCAATATGATGCTAAGATTCAGTTACCCAGATTCAAATACTGCTGAGGGTACTTGTCAGCTATGGGGATCAAGGGTTAGTGACTTAACTATTTAGAGACATAGTTTCCTCCACAATAAAATGAGCTTTCAATACTTGAACCACCTACTTTGCATAGTTATTGTGACTCTATCACTTTGCAAATCTTAAAGTGATCTAAAAGGATGACTTTTTTTTTTAACTTGAACTTCCTATCCCAAAGGAAGTGCTACTTCCAAATTAAGCCTTTCATAATCCTGACTAGTAACAATTCCCTCCTTATTTTGTTTTGTAATTTTTAATGTTCTTATCATGCATTATTGAAGTAATAATGATAGGATCTCCCCTTTTGCTTAATCTTCTTTTCTATATCACTCCTACATCAAACTATTCCAAAACTTAGGCTTAGGCTAAGGCATCTTTCTTCCTTCTCTCTTTCCTTCTTTCCTTCCTTCTTCTTTCCCCCTCTCTTCTCTTCTCTCCTTTCCTCTTCTTTTCAGTTTTTTTCTTTCTTCCTTTCTTCCTTCCTTCCTCCCACCCTCCTTCCCTCCTATCATCTTTCTCTCCTTCCTCCCTCACTTCCTTTGTTCCTTTCCTCCTCCTTCCTTCCTTCCACAAATATTTACTGAGCACCTACTGTTTGCAGAACATTTCTGGGATTCCCATCCTGTACAAACCTCAATCACTGCAACAGAATTTGGATCGCACATGGAGTTTTGGGCTGTAAACCCCACACGTTTGTTGTTGAAGGCAATTCCACTGTGTAAAAAAGAGACAGATGTGCACATGACCATTCTTGACTCTTGGACTTTTTACATATTTCAAGCTTATTTGAGCAGAAGAACAGAGATTCCAGGGCATGAAGGTAACATGAAGCTATTTTACAGAGGGAAAAGTATTCCCAAATGGGAAATGTTAACTTTAAGGTGTATGTGTACATGCACACACACAATATTTATTTATACATATAAATATATACATATGTGGATACATGCATACATATGCGTGTATATATGTAAATATATGCACCACATGTTATTGGTAGAAGGAAGAGGAGGAAGAGGAAGAGCAACAATAGCAACAGCAATAATGACACTCTAAAAGCCTAAATATCTGGCTCCATTTCTTCATGTTCATGTTCAAAGGGACTGTTTTTATATTCTCACCTTTAGGACACTATTATATACCTCTGACTCTGATAGAAAGGAAGGAAGGAAGGAAGGAAGGAAGGAAGGAAGGAAGGAAGGAAGAGAGGGAGGGAGGGAAAAATATACAAATATAAATATAAAATATATGTGTTTCATCAATAATTGCTCCTATATCTGAAAACTCTAAGGTTTATCAAGTGCTTTTTGATCTTAAAGCCAAGTGCTATAAATTTTATAGCTATACTTAGTTAAAATTTACAGATAATAAAACTGAGTCTTCCAGAAGTTAAATAATGTGCACAAAGTCCAGTAAGTTATAGAGTTCAGATCTCTGGTATCTTCTGTTCTTGCTCCTATACAGTACTGGCCCTAAGTGCCTGTAACTAGATGGTCCAGTGGATAGAGCACTGGGTCTAGAATCCGGAAGTCCTGAGTTTAAATTGAACCTCAAACAGTTACTAACTGTGTGACTTTTGTCAAGTCACTTATACCTCTGTTTGTTTCAGTTGTATCGTCTACCAAATGGAGATAATAATAGCATCCACTCACTAGAGGTTTTATGAGGATCAAATGAGATAATGACTATAAAACAAGCCCTAGTGCCCTGACACATAGAGGCAATATACATGCTAGCTAGGATGAGGAGGAGGAGGAGGAGGAGGAGAAAGAAGAGGAGGAAGAGGAGAAAAGAGCTGTGACCAAGCAAATTTAAGTGACTTAATTATCACAAAGCTAACAATCATCAGAGGTAAGAATGGAAACCAGATTTCACGACTCCCTATTAAATATGTTTTCTCCTATTCTTCCATGTCCCCATGGAGTAATTGATTAGTCAACATGGGTATAATGGAAGAGCATTAGCTCTGGAGTCATGGGACTTGGGTTCAAATTTTACTTCTGTTTATTGCTTTCAACATAATTTTAAGCAAGTCATTAAACCACCCTGGATCTCAGTCTCTTTATCCAGGATTTCATAATCCTGTGGCATCCCCAGGAAGTCTAATCATATTTAGGATCCTCCTGTTTTTTGAGCTCAAGAATCAAGAGTTATATAACCTCAGGAGACTAGTACCCAGGATTCACTTTAATGCTCATGTTCGAGGCTTCCTGGGGTCCCACACCTGAAGAAGGTAATATCTCTTCCCCATTCTTTATACTGCAAAGTCTTGTACACCCAGAGATGAACACCAACTGTCAGAATAATTGGCTTTGTGAAGGGCTGAAGAGAAGTCCTGTGGGGGTGGGGCTGATTGCTGTCACTGAGCAGCCCTGACACACTCAGTCCTCACCTGAGCAGCTGAGCGTGGTTATGCTTCCTTCCCTTCCAGCTGCGGTGCCAGTTCAAGAATGCAGTGTAGGTGGTCCCTATATTTGGTTCCACTTTGATCTTATTGGTGTCTGACCAGACCTCTATTCCCACCAAGGCCACATGAACATCCAAGGTGTTATAGATCTATGGAGAGAGCAATGATCTCTGTGACTGAAAATGTCTGGGAAAACTGGGAACTATGGGTACTTCACTTCTTCCCACAGATGTAGACATCCACAGTTCACAGGCAATCTGTCTCACTGAAAAAAAAAAAGTCAGGTTATTTGGGAAGGTTGCCTTCAGTCAGCAAGGGATGACTGGCTTCCTGTCTCCAAGTAAGCAGAGATGCTGAAAATGTTGAATTGACTTGTTAGATTCTTACCCTTTTTTATTGTTTTGGGCAGATCCTAGTAATTTCTCTCCATCTCTATCTGTCTCTCTCTCTTTGCTGTCCATCTCTCTCTTTCTCCCCAGCCTTCACCCAAGTCCTTAGTTTATTTGTGTTTTTATACAGGACACTCTATCTTCTATCCTCAAGTCTTTGGACTTGTAGCTAACCCATCTGCCTGAAGGTACTCCCTCTTTCCCTTCATTATCCAACTCCAGTAGTACCCTGTACGTGCAGCCTTGTGTGATTCCCCCACTGCTTGTGTCCTTCTTCCCAAGCTCTGTTGTATTTAACTCCTTTGGTTAGATTTGGATTTATTACCTATAATCATACAGCATCTTTGATCTATCTATTTCTTTTATTTCCCATTAGAATAAACATTATTTTATTTACATCCCTAAAACCCAACATAGCTGCAGCACACAGTAGGGATATAACATATACTTGTGGACTGATTGAACAAAACTACCCAGAAAGCTCTGTGTTGGGTGTCACAGTTACAAAGATAAAACACCGAACAAAAATAAATTAAAACAATAACAAGGATTAGATCTTGCTTCTAAGAGTGAACCTTCTGCTAGAGGTGGGAGTAAAGGGAGAGACACTTAGACACATCAGTACATATAGAGACATTTGCAGAGATGGAACACTTTGGGAGTGATGTTCCTGGCCTCCAAAGCTGCTGCTGTGGGCATCAGGTAAGAAAGAGAAGGAATCTACAGTGTTTAGCAAAGCATAAATTGATATGTAAATGAGCAGATCATTGCTGATTAAACATATTTAAAAATGTATTAATTATCATGCATTATACATTAATTAATGTATTATACATTATTAATGATTGTAATGAGTAATGAAATTAGGTGAATGGGTAATGCTCTTGGTCATGGGTGTATATGGGTCATGGACACTATTGAGAGTAGGGGCTGTTTCATCATTTGAATGAAGAAAAGTGGTACAGTAGAGTACAGGCCTGCAATCAGGAAGACCAGGGTTCAAATTTAACTTCAGACATTTATTATCTCTCTAAATTTGAGCAAGTCAGTTAAGTTCTTTTTGCCTCAATTTTCTTATCTGTGAAATGGTGATATCAAAAGCACCTGCTACCCAGGCTGATTTTGAGGATCAAAGGAGATAATATTTACAAAGTCCTCAGTACAGGGCTTGGCACAAAGTAAGTGCTTAAGAAGTCCTTGTTTCCTCCCTTTATTTATTTATTTGTTTGTTTGATTATCTGTTTATTTATTTGTATGTTTTTTTTGTGTTTTTTTGCCCAGGCAATTGGGGTTAAGTGACTTGTCCAGGGTCACACAGCCAGGAAATCTTGAGTGTCTGAGGTCAAATTTGAACTCAGGTCCTCTTGACTTCAGTGCTGGTGCTCTATCCACTACACCAACTAGCTGCCCCTCCTCCCTTCTCTTTTCCATGTATATTCCCATTGTATATCACACTATCACACTGCAAGACATGACATAGGTATTTATTAAAGGCTTGTTGATATATTAAGTGATGTAACCATTGAACTATTAAGGCAAAACTGAGCAATGTCTTCTGCATCTTTTTTTCCAAGAAGAATTATTTCAAAATTCCCTGGATGGGGGATAGGAGACTGAGACAGACACCCTTCTTCTTGGCTTCTCCCTCTTGGTCAGATAATTATCAGAAAATTCCAAAACCCCAAATGGACACAACTTACCCTGGGGAACGGATACTCACCACATTGAGGAGGTTGATCACTTCAAAAAGAAAATTTCTTATTAACGTTTGATTTCCGTTGTACTTATTATGCTAAAAATAAAATAACAAAAAATCATGATTAAAACAATAATGAGAAGAACATTGGAGGGGAGGGAGGGATGCAATGGACTACGTCTTCCAATTATCTCCCAAATAAAGTTTCTGCTTGGGATTCAAGGCTTTTCACAGTCTAGCTTCATCTCATCCATTAGATGCCATGGATCACGGCTTTTCATTGTTCAATTTTTCAGTCGTGGCCACTTCTTTGTGATCCTATTTGAGGTTATCTTCACAGAGATCCTGGAATGGTTCTCTAGCTCACAGATGAGGAACTGAAACAGAATTAAGTGACTTGTCCAGGGTCACACAGATAGTAAGTATCTGAAGCCATATTTGACCCCATGCCCAGTGCTCTATCCATTGTGCCACCTAGCTGCCCTCAGATCTTAGGTTACAGGATCATAGATTTAGAAGTAGAAGGCACAGAAGGATTAGTAAATCCAACTCCTTCCTACCCCCAACTCCCTCCCCTTCCGATTTTTGCAAATAAAGAGACTAAGTGACAGAGAAGTTGACTTGACTTATCCACACTCAGACAGCTATGAAGGGAAGAGCAAGGGGATGGTACAATGGATAGGCCTGAAGGTAGGAGCTCTTTCTGAGTTCAAATCTGATTTCAGACTAGCCATGTGACTCTGAGCAAGCCACTTTGCCCTCTTTGCCTCGGTTTCCTCGCCTGTAAAAGGAACTAGAGAAAGAAATGGCAAAACACTCCAGAATCTTCCAAGAAAACTCCAAATGGGGTTACAAAGATCCTGACACCAAATCCAATCTCTATTCTGGATTACTCTCTGTCCTGGAACAAATGTGCTCTAGCACCCCCATGTCTCTATTGAGGTGCAGAATGAGTTCCCTTACTGACCCATAAGTCCAAGCAAAACCTCCTCCAAGGAAATCTCCCTATTTTTTTCTGTTTTCAATGACTTTTCCCTTCAAACATCACCAAGAATTTTCGAGGTTTGTTCTCCCTAATTAGCTAAAATTATGAACTTTATATCTCCTCCTTGCCCTAGCATAGCCTTCTATCCCCAGTAAGTTCTTAATAATAAATTATGGGTGAATTTTTTTAATACATAGGACTGTTGATCTTATGAGATTTAAACTTCCAAGTAATCACTATTTTCATCTATCAAACTGGGAATTAAGAATAATGTAAATGTCTCTTTTAGCTCAACCTCTTTGTATGAGGAATGGTTATATTATAAAATAATTAACATTAGAAAGAGGACATGTTTTCATATATTTGAAAATTCAGAGGTGAAAGAACTGTAATTGTTCTTCTCCATATTGCAAAATTCATCAATTAGCCTATATTGTCCACTCCCAAGCTTCTCATCATAGAGATTGATTTCCATAGCTCTCTTGGAGTCTGGAAACAAATAAAACTTTACCTTTTAGTATCAGAAAACTGAAATTGAAAGAAATTTTTGATTTTATATTTCCAAAAGAGAGAACAATCAACATGATTTTTGATAATAGCTCAAATAATGATAATTATTTTCAATTGAGAATTGCAACATTGTAGAATCATATAATCTCAATTAGATGGGACTTTGGAGACATCTAGCCCAATCCAAAAATAAAGAAAAATCTTCCTATAGAGCACTTGACAAAAAAATCATCCGAATTTTAACTAAAGACCTCCAAAAAAAGGAGATCCCATCATCCTTTGGGCATTCCATGACATTTATCCAATCTAATTGTTCGAAGCTACTTGGTGACATCTAGCCTAAATTGGTCCTTTTGCATCCTCTGCTCTGGATGCTGCTTCTCTGTGGCCAACCAAGCTGGACCAATCTAACGTTATCTCTTACACAATAGTATTCTCTAGGTTAAACCTCCCCAGTTCTTTCAATTGATCTTCAGATTGGAGAAACCCCAGGCCCTTCCTCATCCTCAGTGCTCTCTGCCAGAATCTACTCAGTTTGACCATGTCCTTCCTAGATTTGAGAGTGAGAATGCAAATCAGCACTCTGATATATTCTGAGCAGAGCAGAGTAGTACTGGACTATAATTTCCTGGGGCTGTAATGTCCTATAACAAATAAAGAGCTGATTGTAGCCAGAAAGATCCACACTCAAGTATTAACTATGAGATGTTCAAGCTGTGGCACCCTGGGTAAGGCATTTAACCTATTAAAGCTTTGGGAAGCTCTCAGACTATGTAGATTAAGAGTGAAGATACCAATTTGCATTGATAAATAGTCTCCTCATCTGGGAGTTCTCTTTACCAAAGAAATCACAGTCTTTATCTTGGTAATCTTCCCACTCTGCTCTGCTATTCTTTTATATATATTAAAACATTAGATCTGTTTCTGATCACTATATATCACATTGTTAATTCTTGATGAGGATGCTGGTCAAAGTTGAAAAACAGTAATCTTCATACTTACAAAAGCTTTATCCACGACCAAGAGAAGGCTGATATATTTTGGAGATGTAAGAAGATTCTGTTGATATTAAGAACAAATGAAAAATTATGGATTGTTTTTATTATAAATATCTCTTTTGATATTAAATAGAAAGGGATTCTGAGAAACTGAGAAATGAGTCAGGGCACAATAGCCCTGATAATTCAGATAATATTTAGATAATTTGCATTTCAAATAATTACTATCTGGATTGTTAAAAAATAAAATAAAATAAAATAAAACAATGCTGGAGAAGGCATTGTAGGGAAGTGGTGAAAGGGACATATGAAAGGTAGGCTCACTTTTGGGCTGGAGACTGCTCTAATGTTCCGGGTTAGGATGTACTTCTGGTCTGAGTTCTCTATTCCACAGGTCTGGTTTGCAGGATCCAGATCCTCATATTTCAAGACAGCATGGGCCTGTTGGTCACCATCTTTCAAAGGTTCTATTAGGTACCTTTGATTTTGGTGCTTGAAGAAACCCCTGTGAAATAAGACAGGAAAAAATACAACAGTGACTTTTTTTTTTTTTAACAGAGCTGGAAATGACAAACCTAGAAACCAATATAAACATTATATCACATGCTGATTGTAAATAGGACAGAGGGTCCCTCAGGTCATGTTTTAAAAACAAATTCATTTTAGGAGGAAAAGGGTAAAGAATTCAAAACCTGGAACACAAGGTTTCAGGGCGAGAGACACTTTAGGGCTTTTTGTAAAAGGAGGTTCCTGCTGGAAGAATATTGGACCAAGCCGGGAATGACTTACTAGATTTGTGATCAGAACTGAAGGAAGACATCAAATGGGAGGGATATGTCCCTCCTGGTGCTTCCTATTTTAGCAAATGATTCATAATAAGCTTAGTTGTTTCTACTGATTTGAAGGAACTTTGGATGATTATCTATTGTACTTCCTAAATTCTGTTGTCCTAAGGCAAAACCTCAGTTGTCCAACCCAGGTAATAGCCAGGATCTTTAAGAGGGTGTTAACAAATCTCCTTAATTGGAGTCCTGTCTATGCACCCCGATGGAAAACTGAAAGTTACATTAGTAAATGACATAAAATAAATAAATTATATTATATATATATACATATCATGATTCTATATTGTTATATATTATGATATATGTATAAATGTTGTGCATGTACAACATAACATTACATAATTACATATATTATTATGCATACTATACATTACATTATATATAAAATTATGTTATGTATAATATAACATCATATATGTTTGTATTTTGTCACATGCATATATACATATGCATGAAACATATATAATATATGGCACACATATATAATATATATATATATATCTACTTATCTGTTTCTATGATTCATGGATTATAACCCAACTCCCTTTTTTTCCTGACTTAATCATCAATCAATAAACATTTATTAAGCACTTCCTTTGTGCTAACCACTGGAAATATGATAGTTAAAAAAATAGAAGTCTGAGCATATAGAGTTTTCATTGTATTAAGGAAGAAAAACTGGAAGGAAGTTAAAAAAATAGGTGCCGGCAATTTTTGAAAGGTCAGGATTGCTTTTTTTTTTTTATCATAACGTCTTTCACACAGTAGGTGCTCAATAAATGCTTGATGCTTAGATTAAGGCTTGCAGCAGTGTTGGAACCTGATTATTGGAGCTCAATAGTACCATTAGCAACAAAACTGTTCTCACCTCAACCCCCCACACAGGTTGAGGCTGGCAACAGAGTCCTCCTCGTTCAGGATGTGACCTTGGTAATAGCAGTGTTTCTGGAGAGGACAGAAGTAAAATGGGTTATGAAAGAAAGTTTTCATTGCAGGAAACCACAAATGTGCAATGATGGCCCAAGCTCCTGTCTTTATCTTGTCACAAAGAGTTGACACTGGCATTCTCACAACTACTGTTACTACTTTCACTTAATAGAAAGCCTGTGCCTCATGCCCATGGGGGGGTCACAGAAAATTTCCCAAAGTGCAACAGGTCAGAATGATGGGGGGCATTCTAATTTGTTGCTGATGTTCCAAAAGGAAAATGAATTGTTCCAATGAAAATTGGAAATTTTAACGTGAAAATTCATGTTAAAGATACAAGATTTTAGAGTTGGACCCTTGAATCTAGATCTAAGAAGCAGGATGGTCTAGTGGATGGAGAAGTAGCCTGGAAGTCAGAAACACTAGGGTCCGTGTCCGCTTCTGACAAAGATTAAAAGTGTGACACCAGACGAGTCCCTCTCACTGCTCCAGGCAGTAATTTCTAGTCATAAACTACAGAGAAGGTTCCATTACAATTTCCTACCCGCTGCTCTATCCTCTAGTTTCCTGGGTCTCCAAGACCATTCTAGTCTCTTGGAAATATCTGTGTGAAGGAAATTCCCAAGGCTCTAACAAATACATAATTTCAAAGGAAAACACATTCACTTTTGGTTAGGTTTTCTGAAAGTTGATCCCTATATGTTAAAATACGTAATCGGTAAGAATTGTAGAGCCTGTTTCTGTGTCTCCCATTGCTCAGAATCCCATCACTCCTCCCCAGCTCCTAGGGAACTGTCCCTCCTTCCTTCTTTTCCATTCTTATCATATGTAACAAATGGTTGAGCAGCCTGGGATCAAGACCCACATTTATGCTTTCTACATTGAACATTACTCATCCAGGAGATAATGCATGGGATCCCAAGACCATAGAAAGTAAGGATTGTTTGATTTTCTTGTATTTGTACTCCTATCATTTATCAGAGTACTTGATACATAGTAAGTACTTCATAAATGATTGTTGGTTTATTGAGCTATTGGAATATGAGTGGTATAATAAATGGCTCCTCCTGCATCATCTTATTTTTGGGAAGTGGTCTTTAAAGTTCCTTGATTGAGCCATATGAACTTTTGCTGTGATTCTACTAAGAGTTTATTTTTGGCTCCTTGGCCCATTCTCCCTTGATCAAGTAATCATAAGAAAGAGTTGGAAGAGGTCTGAGAAACCAGTAAGTCTAAATACCTCGTTAAAAAAATTCAAGTACTAACAAAAGTTTATTGGGAGTAAGGGAAGAAAATAAACATTTATGTAGCACTTACATGTCCAAAAAACCTTTTTACAAATATTAGCTCACTTAATACTTGCAACAATCCTGCAATTTAGGTATTATTATTATCTCATTTTGTAGTTGAAGAAACTGAGGCAAACAACAGTTAAGTGATTTGCCCATAGTCCCACATCTGGTAAATATATAGCTTTGAATTCAAATTTTTCTGATTCCAGATCCAGAGTTCTAACCATTTGCCTTACATTTGTCCATTGATTATAAAGTTGTTTTTCCTTAGGGGGTTATCAAAATGGCATAAATTGTATCAAAGACAGAAGGTACTTAATAAATGTTAATGGAATCAATTTGATAGTGAAGGATAGTGAAAGACTCCCCAAAACCAGTCCCTTGTTTAACTTCTCTATGGCTCTTTTTTTTTTCATCTTTATAATGAGGGAGGTTGGACTCCAAATCCCTTTCAGATCTCAATCTACAATCCAATGAGTCAAGATCTCAGTCCATGGATAGATGGCCAAGTCTATCCAAAGCATGTGTGCCCTACACAGCATGCAAATGACTATCAAAAAAGTCCAAGAAATCCCAGAAGTTGTTCAGGTAAACCCCCATCACTACCGTCATCTGAGGACTGGTGGTGATCTTCTTTCCATCAGGTAAGTAATATGTTTCTGTGTAGTCTGGAGACAGGAGGTCACTGAGGAGACAAAGTAGGCAGTAGTTATGCTTGATCAAGTCAAAATCAGGATTAAGCAAGGAAAAATCTGTTCATGCCTTGTCTCTATGTAGGTTTTTTTTTTTTTTTTTTTTTTTTTTTTTACAGAAACACAGAACCTTAGAGTTGGATGGATGGAAATCCAATGATCAGCTAGTCTAGTCTTCACCCAAATGAAGAATCCTTGCTGTTATCCATCACAGAATTAAGTTTGAAGACATGACTCCAAATCCCACCTCTCCATATGCAGGTCTTTTCTGAACCTTAGGACTCTCTATCCATAAAATTAAGAATCTGGGCTCTTAAATCTTTTTCAACCTTGAATTTCTATCCCCTTGAAATCTTAACTCTTGCTAACATCCTGTCCATAATATCTTTTCCATCTTCTTTTCCCTCTGTCCACAACTACTAAACTCATTTTTTTTCCCAACTGGATTATTGTAATAACCTCCTCCTAACTGATTTCCCTGTTTCTAATTTCTGCCTTCTCATACACAATCCACACAGCTGTGAAATTGATATTAGTAAAGCACAGGTCCAGCCAAACTTCTCTCATTATCACAAAATTTCATTAGATTCTTATTGCTTTGAGGATAGAATGCAAGCCCTTCTATTAAGGACTTTAAAATCCTTCACAATCTGATTATAATTGATCTTTCCAGATTGGTTTCTCATTGCTTCCACCAATACACTGGATTACTTACTTATTGTTGTTCGTATGTAATCTATATCCTACCTCCATGTCCCTCTATGACTTTGCAAAGGTTGTACAAGTCACCCCTGCCTAGGAGGCACATTCATAGTTTTTGTCTGTCTGAGTCCCAGCTCCCTCTGATGTGTTGTTCAGGGGTGATCTATAAAAGGACTTTTAGGATCCTCTGGATTGTTAAAGGCAATTATTTTATAGGCAAAGAAACTCCCTTGGTTCTAAGTCAAAACTACCGTTTTCTCCAACATCTTGATGACAATTGAGGCTGAGAATTAATCCAATTACACCTGCTTGCTATTCCTTTGTTTTGGTCACACAAAATCCTATCCAGATTCCCTCAACTAGGCATTTGACTCCATTCCCCTCCCTTTGGGTACTCTTCTTCCCCTATTCCCATTTCTCTTCCCCTTTCTTTAGAATTCACCCTATTTTCTCAGGTCCTGTGTTTCTTTTAATTCTGTTCCTCAGTCAAATGTTCACAATAATTTTAATAATTAGAAATTGAAATTTGTATATTAATTTAAAGTTAACAAAACATGTATTATCCTTCCTATGTACTCTGACATGTTTTAGATATAGATACTATATCCATATCTATTTCCCATTTTATAGAAAAAGAACCTGAAGGTCAGAGATATTGGGACTTTCCCATTGTAATATAGCTAGTAAGAGACAGAAATAAGATTTGAATCTGCATCTTTGTGATTCTACTAAAATATCAGAATTCCCATTAAGGCTACCCTTCTCTTCTGCTATTAGAAGTCTAGTGGCTCTCCAGAGATGTCTAAGTCCTCCTATCTCCTTAGAAAAGATCATCATGAAAAACAAAAGTGAAGGTGTATTTGCCATTCATTTTACAGAAGTTCCTCCACCTTCAGTTTGAAGGCATGTGTTCTGAAATCCAAAAAGGATATTAAAAATAAACAAGATCAGGTTAGACAACAAGACTCACTTGTTTTGGTGTAATTGAAAGATCATGTTTTCCCCATTTAATATAATTTGATATTGCACTTCAGATTCATATTCTTCCTAAAAACAAAAAGTCCTTATTAGCAATCAAACCAAAGCTTATTAATTGGTTTTTTATTTATTTTTTAATCTTCTAAGTTGATTAGCGAGACTCTAAGCTGGGATAAACCTCAGAGAACTAGTGCAGCTATGATCAACCCATTTTCAGGAAGGAGTAATGATTAAATCAGTCTAGCAAAGTCCTACTGTAGAAACACCATCCCTCCTATGGAGATCACAACCCTTCAGCAATTTCATACAGAAGTTCTAGGGCAGGAATTTTTAAACTGGTCACAGATAGGTTTTGTGAATTTTTAATGGGAAAAGTGACTGTTGCTTGACTGAAAACTGTATTTAAATATAATGGGTGTGGCAAGGGATTTTTACTATTTCATTAAGATAGTAAGTCATCAATCTGCTAATCTATAATATGAAGTTGAGATATTAATTACAACTCTGGAGCTTTCTGCTGCTCTTCTGTTTGCAAAACGTCAGCTGGAGATATCAGCTTTCCTTTGGGTATTTGCTGATCAGTTTTTTTTTTTTTTTATCTAATATGGATCTCCCCCTTCTGCTATCAGTTCTTTCTTTCTTCCCTTTTGCCTTCAGTAATTCAATAAAAGTTCTAGTTTAATTCAACCTACCTTGTCCTATTTAGGAATCTTTAAAATGTTACTTGTAGTCTATTGGCTTTTATGCACCAGAGAACTGAGCTTTAAGCATTAAATGAGCCAGTTATTAAAATGTCTCTCTATTGAAAAGCATGACTATCGACAATACCTAGCAACAAAGCCCTGAATACTTTTTCTAGGATTTATTTCCTTCAAGATTCTATGTATTTATTTTGTTCATTCAAAAACATTGTGAATAGGAGGGGGTCTATAGTCTACACTAACATTCAAAGGGGTCTGTTTACCAAAAAGGTTACAAGCCCTTGTTCTAGGACATTATCTGATGGGTTAAATGAGGCATTTATGGATTTTGGGTAAGGTCAAATGCAAAAGGCTAAAGGTGGATGTCTTTTGACTACCTAAAAATGGCAGAGGATGTCTAATGCACCTCTAGACATGATTGTTGCTCAGTGTTGTAACACAGCAGTCTGTTATTTATATTTGGGCAAAGCCTCATGGGCTGACCCATGTAATTAGGTATCACCATTCATGCTGAGGCATCTACCTCAAGTGAAAACATGGCACATCAAACAAAGTAGGTAATGACTTTCTGAGAAAGTCTGGGTTCTTTTGGGGGAAATGGATTAAAGTATTAAATCTGAACTTTAGGAAGACTTGATTCCTAATTTTTTCTCAATAACTTATAAATTATGTGATGCTGGGAAAATTACCTAACCCCTCTCAGCCTCATTTTTCTCATCTGTAAAGTGGAGATCATCATAGCATCTACCTCATAGGTCTGCTGCGAGCACAAAATAAAACAGATATGTAAATATGAGACAAAATTGTAAAAATTGAGACAGATATTACACAAAATGTAAATATGAGGCAAATATGTAAAATGAGACAAATATTACACAAAATATAAAATAATTTGAAAAGCTTGATGAACTAGATCAATGAAAGCCAATTGTTTTTTCTTGTTGTTGTTTGTTTTTGTTTTTGTTTTTTTGGTTTTTTTGTTGTTTGTTTTTGCGATTTCATGGTCCTGCTCACTGTATGAGAGTGGGTTATAGTGAAATGGGGCAGTGTGAATGGGACAGACATTTGGGGTATGGGATCAAGCTGTGAGATTTTATTCATCCCAGAAAATTTGATTTGGGAAGGGCTATATTTTTCAATCCCTGGCTGAGATGACTACCCCATAAGGGCATCTGCAGTGGTTACCTCCTTGCCATTAGGTTCTGTTAGATTTTCTTGGATCTCCCTTTTTTGCACGACATGTAGTTTTTGAGGATAAACCACTTCATGTTGCTTGAATTCTTGTGGTTTATTTATAATCATTGCTAGAAAGGAAGAAGAGACATTGAATTAAGGATGTGGTGATCAACTTCCTTCTGAAGAATGAAGAAACTGAAATACATCACAATCTGAAATCCTTGCAAAATTACAAACAATTTCATGTCCTTTCTTTCATTTAATCCTTCCAAAGAATCTCAAAATTTCAGACAGAAGAGACTTCAAAAATTATATAATCTAATTTCTACTGGCAATGTGAACACTCTCAAATAGCCTTTAAGATTTAATGAACTTTATAGATCAGAAACAAGAGGAGGCAAGGAGCTTTGTTATTCTTGCAGGTGTAATCATTAAAGAATTCTTTTTATTGAAGCTCAATATCTTCCTGCCTTAGTAGGGCAGTTTATTGGAAGAATTAGGCTAAAAATCAATTCAAATCACCTAGTGCTTTTTAAGTGTTTACTATGTGCCAGACACTATAAATGCTGGAACAACAACCAAAACAACAACAACAACAAAAAAAAAAAAACGACCCTGTATTTTCCCAAACTATTTATAACAGAATTTTTTAAATAGCACTAATCTTCACCTTTTACTATGACTCCATAGCACTTAACATCATTGATCTCTTCAGTAATTGGAAATCTAACACTGAGTGTCTCACAAGTCTCTGTCTGATTGCTTTCTCCTCTTCCTCTCTATTGTCTTTTTTCTCATCATCTCCCATCAGGTTTGATAGTCATCTCCATGCAGATTCTCCCCAAATCTGCCCCTGATCATTCACCTAAACTATAGTCACGTATCATTAATTGTACCCAGGACAACTCAAACTGGATCTCCTGTAGACATCTTAAACAGAACTCGACCCCGCCTCCAGATGATTTTCTCTTTTCAACATCATTCTCTTCCAAAAAACTCAAAAGCTTGATGTCATCCTTGAATCCTCACACACGCTCTCCAAATAGTCAATCTGTTGATGAAGTCTTGTCCTTCCTTCACATGTCATGTCAATAGCATTCTCTTCTCTTCTGTCCCTCAGTCAAAACCTCTTTTTAAGCTTTCATCATTTGATTCTTTGATTCTATTGATTATGCCAATCATTTGTCTCTGCCTCAAGTCTCTCCCTCACTCAAACTAACATATACTTAGAGGCCAAAATGATTTTTTCTCAAGTTTGGATCTTACCATAAGATTTCACTTCTTGATCAGCTCCCCCAGCTTCCTAACTTGGCCTTTGCTCTCTAGCTTAGTCTTCTAATATTTTAATTCTCTATGTATTCTATGATATAGATACATGAACTTCTTTCAGGTCCTTAAACGTGACTTTCCATTTGTAGCCTTGTGTCTTCATTGGCTGTCCCTCATATTGTAATGCTTTGTTTTCTCACTTCCATCTTTTGTTTCTTCAATTTCTTCAAATTGTTGTTATTATTTAGACATATTTTTAAAATCTTGTCTCACACTTTGTGATCTCATTTGAAGTTTTCTTGCAAAGATACTGAAGTGATTTGTGATTTCCTTCTCCAGCCCATTTTATGGATGAGGAAACTAGGCAAATAGGGTAAAAGAACTTACCCAGGGTCACACTGTAATACCAGAGAAACTGAGGCAAGATAGAGATTGGTTTTTAATCTTTTAATGTGGAGAGTTCCAGACTAGCTGGCCAGATGAGACTCTTGTCCAAAGCATTTGGCACAGATACACTGAGGCAGAGAACATATATATGGTTTTAGCTAATGAGGGTTTAACAAAGACAGATGAGGGGGGCCAAGGATGCTAGGAGCCATAATTCCAGGAAAGGATCATAACTTAATCCTGACAGGATAGAGGCCAAGATAAGAAGAACACATACAGAAGACAGAGAGTTGAGGGGCAATACTCAAAAAGAGGGAGAATTATCCTAGCAAGGATTGAGATAAAGCTCCTGGAGTTTATGACTCAATGGTATATAAGAGTGGTCAGTGCTCCAAGGTTTTTCAATTCAATTTAATTCAATTCAATTCAAGAGGAAGGGAGGCAGACATATATATATTTACACATACATATATGACTATATATATAATTCAGGGCATACCAACACAACTCGTAAATGACTGAGGCCAGATTCTGAACTCAAGTCTTCCTAATTATAAGTCTGGCACTCCATCCACTGCACCACCTAGCTAGTGCCATTCCTATAAGATTCAAATCAAAATCAGTCTTCTAAAGGAGATTCTCCATCTACCCAGCTGGCAATGCTTTCTCCTCTAAGATTACCTTACTTATTAATAAGTATCACCTCCATCTTTTTATTTAATGCAGCTTCCAGATTCAAGTTCAAAGCCTTCATTTTCTATCTTTTCTTGGGGAGACATGAAGAATACTATACTTATCGCATTGAAATGGCATTTTGATATAATTGGAAAAAATTTCTGCAAGATAATAGAGCTATATAATGTTCTACTGGTAGAACACTTTGAATCTTGCCACCAAATGGATATTAACAATTTGATGTCATCTGTGAATATCAGGCGATTAATAAACATTTTGATTTGACGCTTTGATTTTATTTAGTAGAGATAAAGATGCATTTAATACTAGAAACTATCCCACTGGAGTAGCTAGGTGGCACAGGAGATAGAGCATTGGACGTAGACGTAGGAAGACCTGAGTTCAAATGTGACCCACGTGATCCTGAGCAAGTCACTTGCTTAATCTCTCAGTACCATGGCTGCTTCAATTACAAAATGGGCATATTAATAGCATGTGCTTCCCAGAGTTGTGAGGATTAAATGAGATAATATTTATAACGAGATAATATTTATATTTATTTATAATGAGATAATACTTATATTTATAAAATATTTTTAAAATTTATAAAATTCATGGAACATAGCAGGTGCTTAATAAATATTTATTCCATCCACCTCATCCCATTTGCTTTATATACAATGTATATGTGTTCCATGTGGATATTTACATATTTAATAATTCCCTTCCCCCTGAGTAGATTACATCATTGTTGTTATTTTTGCTCCTGCTTATATATAATATGATACTTATATATACTATTATATACTATGCTATATATGCTATATATAGCATATACTATATATAATATACTTATGTAAACTATATATATATACACACATATATAATAGGATAGAAGCAGTTCATCTCCCAGATTGGACCTTGGAAATCATGAAAGAAAGAGAGAATCAAAAATTCATGGGAAAATTCACTTCCAGTCATTCAAGAAACATTTGGTCACAGCCTACTTTGTGCTGGGAATATGAAGAAAGAAAAAGCAATCCTGGGTCCTCAAGGAACTTATGTTCTGCTGTAGAGAGTGGGCAAGATGTGCCCAAATAAAGAAATCTAATGTGTTTTAGGCTTTTCTGGAAACTTCTAAGAACTGTGGGGCAAAGTGACTCAATATTTGAGTATATTTGGGCAATGTAGCCTTCCTGACTTTGTCGAACATCTGCCTAGGGCCAAAGGCACAAGTGCGAATAAGAGTGACAATTCAGAAATTTTCATTAGCTGTACCAGGCTTAAAACTTCCACCTCATCAGTGCCTTCTGTCTCTGAGGCCCCTTTGATTGGAGGGTGGAGCACTTAAGAACACCCAGACCAGCTGTCTCTACATTCTGTACCTGACTAGCTTTCCTTTGAACCTGTCTAACATGGCCCTCCCTTAAGAGCCTTTCCATCTCCTTCCTTTTCAGCTTCATTTTGTGCATTGCCTTTCTCTGTTGGATTGTAAGCTCTCTGAGGGCAATATTTAGCATTGTTTCTGGAAATCCTTAATAAATCATTTTTTAACTAATAGTGGTAGAGAGACAACTGTCAATTAAAAAGAGAAACTGTTTCCATCTGGCTCTCTTCCTTGATCTCTCAGGAAATATCATGAAACTCCAAGACTTTGGATGAAGGGTGGCAGCCAAGGCTGGCCCTTTCTAATAATGCATCTTGTTGATTTCTGTCACATGGCAGGAGAATAAAGAAGTTTATGTTCCCGGGCCTCTGGCTACCTTTTCTGCTATTTCCTTTTTCTGAGTAGCTGATTGATAATTGACCTTGATGATAATCGACAATGATGAGTGAACGTGTCCACCATTGCAAGGGACTTTGTGAGTTATAGAGGTCCGGATGGAGTGGAAGGAAAGCTTATTCACTAAAGAAGATAATCATCAAAAGGTAGAGATGGAACCCTAGCTGGCTTGTTAGAAGGTAAAGATTTTGAAGGAGACAGAGATAAAGATTTTGAAGGGGACAAATAGAAATGCCTCAGAAGTCTTGCAAACTGCTTTATGTTCTGATGAAGCTAAAATATCGGCTTCCCTTTGGATTATGAATTGTTACTGATTCCAATTTTATATCGCCCTTTCAATATACATTGTTAAACTTTTATGTTTAGTATTTATTTTGTGTATATGGAGTAAAATACCTGTCCCATATGCTTTTCATGTATAACTTTACATAGGATATTAAGTACCTTTTTATTCTCCTCTTCAGGAAGACAGACATGAACCCAGAGTTTATAAAAGCAAAAATAAAACAAACCTAAGCTTTAAATATTTGCTTCTGGTGGAGTTTCAGGAACCAAAGTGTGTGAGAAAAGGAAGCTCATCATTGCCCCTCCGCCTCTGCAGAAGACAAAGCCCCCCCTAGCAACAAACCTGCCCTAGATCATAAGCCTGAGACTTGAGGAGAGGCAAAGGGAATGGACACAGTAACTCCCATTCATTAATCTGCTATTAAGTATGAATTATAATATGATACAATATAATACAATGAAATACAATGCTGTACAAGATGCCATGAAATGACATAACATGACATAACATAATGTAACGTAACGTAATATAAAGCAATGTAACATAACATAACATGAATAATATAATATAATATACTACCACTATCCAGAACTTCTAAGACTTCCTAAATAGAAATCTGACCTTTAATAGTTATCTTACCTTGGGCAAATCATTTAACTTTATCTGTCTCAGTTTCCTCATCTGTAAAATGAGCTAGAGAAGGAAATCATTACAGTGTCTTGGTTAAGAAAGCCCCAGATTGGGTTGAGAAGAGTTGGATACAACTGGCCATCCCTTTTTTTTTTCTCAAATTTTAGCACCAAGAGTTAAGCACAATATCCCACAAGATAAGGTCTGATCAGGGCAGAAGACAGCTGGGCCTTTCTATTCTGCCTCTTTTAATGTGGCAAACTCCCATTAGTTGTTTTGTTTATTTGTTTGCTTGTTTTAATTACCAAATCATACTGCTATTCAATATTCAATCCACTAAAACTTTCAGATCTTTTTTTTTTCCAGAAAAACAAAATCTGCTTTCTCAATATGCTTCCCCACTTCTGTACTTGTGAAATGGATTCTATATCGCCACATGCAAAACTTTGTATTTGTCCTTATTAAAATTCATTTTCTTATTTCAGTCCAGGACTTTCCCACTAAATAGGCTAGCCAACAACCGAGCAAGCTTACCTTGAGTCAGCACCACAAGCCCCAATGCAGAAAACAGAAGGCCTAGAGACATGATGGCAGGGGATGAGAAGTGAGGTCTACTCTTACCAATGCTGCAGCCTTGAGAGCACCCCTCCTTTATATCTTCCTAGCTTCTCCTTCTAAACAAAAAAAGTTCAACTCAGAATCTTTTCCCCAACCCTTAAATGCTACAGAGTTTCGTAATGGAGCCCTTTAGCTGCCTGTAAACAGCTGGGGTGTCACTGAGCAATTTCCTGACGCGAGTGAGGACCACAAAGCTGGAGAGCTTTATGCAAAACTCTGAGTCCAATTCTTAGTTTGCTACAGAGAAGGAAACTGAGGTTAGAGGGGAGAAAATAAGAGGGATGGCTTCTTCTGACAGTTACCAGGTCCCTAGGATTCCCACACTGACACACTATGAGCATGATGGAAGGATCTAGTTCTCATTAATTTTGCTAGTGTTTCAGAGAAACTTTCTCTTTCTCTTCACTGAAAACCAGGTGTCTTGGACTCCTTATGATAATATAAGTACATTAAGCATTTTCAATGGGTTAAGTCTTGTGTTCAGTTCTGAGGATAGAAAAACAAACACACAAAAAATGGAAATAAATTCTGTATTTCAGTAAAGTATATTTGAATTAATTCAGCAAAATGTGTTAAGTATTTGTTATAGGAACCACTGACAATCCCCAGAAAAGGAAAGAAGGAAAAGAAGAAGAAAGGAAGGAAGGAAGGAAGGAAGGAAGGAAGGAAGGAAGGAAGGAAGGAAGGAAGGAAGGAAGGAAGGAAGGAAGGAAGGAAAGAAAGAAAGAAAGAAGGAGGGATGAAGAGAGGGAAGGAAAGAAAGGAGAGTAGGATGAAGGGAGGGCAAGAGAGAAGGAAGAAGAGAGGGAAGGAAGGACACAAGGGAGAAGGAAGAAAGGAAAGAAAGAAGGAAAAAGAAAAGAAAGAAGGAAGGAAGGAGGAGGACAGGAGGAAGAGAAGTGTGCCTTTTGAAAAAGAAAAAATAAATAGATTGACAAATGGGCAAATAGTATTGAAGCCTTTTATTGTTTTATTTTTTTTAATTTATCAATATATTGAGAACAATTTCATATAACAATGATTTTCAAAGATATTGAGAGGAAACATATTTCAACAAAAATTAATCAACATATATATCACTTAATTTCCTAAATGCCCCAGGCAACTCTCTTCAATAATAAATTGTAACTAAGGTATAGATAAGCATTGTTAAAGAAAATTTCCTTGACAATGATTTTTTTAATCTATACCTCTTATATCCATATCTGTGAGTATATGTATTGTTTATATGTGTATATGGTAGCATGTGCATATGAATATGTTTGTATATGTATATAATACATTTGTATTCGTGTGTGTACCTGTACATATATACATGTATATCACATAAATTACATCTCTGGTTCCTCATCAGCCCCATGATGGCTAATAACCTGTCCAATAACATTACAAAGCATTGTTTTAACTTTCTTTGTTTTGGTGCTTGTTCTGATCATACAATATAAGTTATTCAGAGTTGTAGCTCAGTTGTTTCAGTCATATCTTTCTCTCTATGACCCATTTAGGATTTTCTTAGGGAAGACACGAGTGATTTACTGTTTCCTTCCAACTCTCTGTGACCCCATTTGGGATTTTTTTTTAGGAAAGATACTAAAGTAGAGTGTTACTTCCTTCTTATTCCAAGTCACAGACTTATTAGTATCTAAGACCTGATTTGAACTCAAGTCTTTCTGATACCTATCTTAGCATTCAACCACTATGTCACCTCACCTCTCTGTTGAGGATACAGATGGCTAACAATTTAGTTAGAGAGTTAGAGAGTTGAAGTATGAGGACAGCTAGGTGATACAGTAGATAAAATGCTAATACTGAAGTGAGCATGACTCATGTTGCTCAATTCAAATCTGGCTTCTAATAACTTACTGTCACTTAGCCCACTTTGCCTCAGTTTCCTCATTTTTTAAAATGAGCTAGAGGAGAAAATGGCAAAAACTCCAATTTCTTTGCCAAGGAAAACCTCTCTAGGACCCACAAAGCATAGGACAAAACTGAAAATGTCTGAACTGAAATGACCAGAGAGGGAGAAGAGAAGAGGTTTTGTTTTTTTTGTTTTTTGTTTTTTAAATGCAGAATTATTTTTATGACCTCAAGCTTCTCATAAAGCCAAAAACCATATACGGACTACAACCACATTCCTTCCCCATCTATGATTGCCAAAAATGTATTTTTCTTCAAGAATCAGCCAACAGTTTGCCTCTTTTTTGTAGCTTTCTATCATCTCCGCCTTTGTTTCAGGAAAGGAATCTCAGTCTCCTACATTAAGCTCTTTCTTGAATCACCTTGGATCCTTTATTTATTTTTTAACCTAATTAATCCTTTCACATTTAAAAAACTTAATTTTCTTTCCCTTTTATACCCAAAGCTCTCCATGAAATGGGAAAGTGAAAAAGAATCTTGCAACTAATAAACACAGTCAAGACAAACAAATTGGTCCATTGATCATGTCTAAAAACATGTATCTCATTTGGCAATTGAGGAGATGACGTGTCTCATCACATCATGACTGGGCGTTGATCCATTTTCTTAAGTCTCTCAAAATTGTTGTGTTTATAATATTGTTATTGTTGCACTATTTTTTCTCTTGGTTCTTATGTTACTCTGTATCAGTTCAAACTGTCTTCCTAGACTTCTCTGAAATTATCTTCTTTGTCCTTTTTATAGGAAGATTTTATTCCATTACCTTCATATGCCATAAATTGTCCAGTCATTCCACAATTGTTAGAATCTCCATTTTATTATACCTTAGATAATGCTAATCTGTTACAGATTGCATCAGTGCATCCTTTTATTCATACGTATATGCAGATATAAATATATATAGAATAGAAACTGTTTGAGGGCCTATTCCCCCTTCCTTGGTTCCCCAGTCTTGCAGAAAGCTTTTTTCCTAATCATTTTTGTCTACTAAAAAAGACATGAAATCAAAGGTGGAAGATAGAATATAGACACCAAGATAAATTAAACAGTTTGGCTATCAGACAGTCAATAGTCAATAAGTATATACTAAGTATTTAGTATATTCCAGGTCCTTTGCTAAGTCCTGGAGATACTAACAAAGGCAAACTAGCGAAGCTCTCAAGGAGCTCCCAGTCTAATGATGGAGACACACAAAAAATATTCATACAGTATTCATGTATACATTGAGGTATACATTGAGTATACAGTATAAATTGAGGTAATCCCAGAGGGAAGGCAATAGAAGAGATTCGGATAGGGAGTTTGAAAGTCTGGCCAGGATGTGAAAGTCTGGCCAGTCAAATAAGATAACCTGATTCTGCTTGGTCTATCTTAGAAGTTAGAAATAAGAATAATGACTATCCAAGTTTCAGAAAGCAAATTATGGCTTTCTATAAGAAAATCTCCCTAGCAGAGCAATCCCACAATATTGAAGTATGAGAATATTGAATAGATGAGAAAATATAATTATTTCCATGAGCATTGGAAATTTTTACTAAACATGGGATAGGCTACTTTCAAAGCCAAGTCAAATCAAGAAGCATTTATTAATCATTTGCTGTTTGCCAGGAATTGGAAAAGGTTTTGGAGGTTTTCACTTGGAGATTATGCAACACAGTATCTGAGAGAGCTTTAGAAAAGAGCCAGTTCAGATAGAGGTTGTATGAAATGGCATGATATTATCCATCCATACTAGTCAACTTTTAATTCTTTATCGAGAAATCTATCTTATCCCATCTTTATTTCTTTACATTGGCTGTTTCTCTATACCTGGAATGCTCTCCCTCCACATCTACTTCCTTGGAATCTTTGGTAGAAAGTGCCACATTCTTTCCTAGTCCCTTACCCACTAATGCCATCCACTTCCAAGATTACCTTTATTTTTACTCTCATATGTTCCCTAGACCAACAGTCAGAAGTCTCATTCCTTATTCCAAGTGATTAATTGATAACACATAAGCTCCCTTCTGATTCTGAGATTCAGTGATTCTATGAAATCTTAAATCATTTTGCAAGGCTCTGGAAAGCCCTCAACAGACATCAGTTTATATGAATCCAAGCATGAGCATGAGAAGTGTGGCAATGTTTGGGGAGAGCTTGTTTGTCTCCTGATCCATCTGGAGGAAATAAGAAACAGCCAGAATGTAAATGCTCCATTGAATATACAAATGAGCTACAAGAGCTAAACTGAGGACTGGAATGGTGGTCATGAAATGATTGTAATTTCTGACCACAAATATTTTACCCTGCAGAGTCCTAATCCTCCCTCTGCCCCAGGCAACCTGGGTCATGGAGAAGTGTACAAGCAGAGAAGAAATATTGCCACTCGGTCTACTTGAAAAGTCAGCAGAGCAGTGCACTGTGGCCATTCCTGGCTAGTGAGATGTAAACATAGATAGCGATGGCAAATGTCAACTTCAGAGAATTCCTGAAAGGGGCCAGATGTTGAGTGAAAAAATCAGCATCAGCAAAGATCAGCATTGGATACTGGGACTTCTCCCCCATAACAAAAAAGGGAAAATGTGGGCAATAAACTTTGTTAAGGACACTGAGCTGAATTTGAGGAGACCTGACGTAAACCCCCCCAAAAAAATGAAACGAGGTGTGCATAAGTATTTGTGATACAAAATGCAATATTCAATATATGCAAAACAGAACTTGTTAGCATCCACCAAAGCTTATCCCACCATTACCTCTCTATTTTTGTGAAAAGCACTACCTTCCTTCTAATTATTCAGGTTTACAGCTTTTATACTTACATCCTCAGAAGATTGACCTTTAAAATATATACTATATTCCCCAGAGTGGGTGGTTTTTCAAACTACTCTAAAACTTTATTTTAAAAAGAATAGATTGCTTTTATTATTTGTTTCTTATGTGACCTACATTTTTCCTCTATCATTTTCTCTTCCTCAGAGATTCATCCCTTATAACAAATAATTATTTTGTAAAATAAATTAAAAAAAAATCATTAAAATCTATCAACACATTGAAAAATAATAGATGTCATTTGCTGTATTCAACACTCATCTGCAAAAAAAGAACAAGGAGGAGATATATTCTGAACTCTAGGGTCAAACATTTTCTTTAAAATCTTGTAATATTCCATCTCAAATTGTTGTAATTTTTCCCCTTCCATTTAATTGTTGAAATCTTCTGATTTCACTTTATATCAGATTATGTATGTCTTTCCATGTCTCTCTAATATTAATAATATTCATCACTTCTCATATCATTATATTCTGTTTATTCATGTAACAGAATTTGTTTAGCAATCCCCAGACCAATATAACTACTGTTTTCAACTCTGTTATCAAAAGTAAATACTATAATAGTTATTCTGATATATATGAAGGCTTTTCTTTCTCCAAACTTCAATAATTCAGAGTTCATATATTTGAGGATTGCCATAGTTCAAATAAAAGTAAGAAAAAAGTTGTAAAAGAGGCATGAGAAAGTATGGTTTCTTTAAAATGTGATAAAAATTCTAATGGAAATTCTTAACCTGTTTAAGAAACAATCTGTATCATGTTTAACCTGTATTGGATTGCTTGCTGTCTAGGGGAAGGAGAAAGGGAGAAACCTTTGGAGCACAAGATATTGCAACGGTGAATGTTGAAAACTATCTGTGCATGTTTTTGGAAAATAAAAAGCTATTATTGAAAAAGAAACAATCTGCATTTAAATACTTTATGAAAAGAATACTAATATTTGAGAAGAGCTCATTTATTTTCCTGATCTATCCAAAGGAAATAAGAAAGAACCAGAATATAAAAAACTCCATCAATTCTACAAATGTGGTACATGGGCTAACCTGCAGAATAGTATGATGGTCCATGATTTAGCACAACACAGCACATGGTAGATAATAAATAAATAAACTTTAGATATACACAATTATTTATCAAAACATGATGCTTTTGCTATATAGGGAAATCATATATTCACAATAAGTAAATATAGAATATCAATCCAAAATAATAATGGTAGGGATAGGAAGTCTAAATAAGTTCTGTCTGAAAGGCGACAGAAGTTGGAATATCATGAAGGAGACACAAGTTTCTCCCTTTCTCCTTCCCCTAGACAGCAAGCAATCCAATATAGGTTAAATATGATACAGATTGTTTCTTAAACAGGTTAAGAATTTTCATTACAATTTTTATCACATTTTAAAGATACCATGACTTGTCTCCATTGAGACAAGACCATAGAATGCAAAACAAATACATGATTTTTCAAAAAAAAAAAAACAAAAAACATTTGCACTCATATTGGGATTGGTTTAAAATACAAATAGAGAATTTTTTGTCCTTCTCTACTTTCTTGCAGCATAGAGTATAACAAGAGATGTCACAGAGAATTTCAAGACACAACAATTCTTTTCTTCCTTGTAACATCCTAATGACAGGACCTAGAATTCCTCATCTCCCTGTTGGCCCTATTGCTCCTCCCCTTCCTAGACTACTCTTCCTCATTCTATACGGCAGATTTCTCTTCTCTACTTTTCTAGCATTAGACCTGCAAGGAACAAGCATGATGGAGTAGAAGAAAAATGACTTGAAATCAGGAGAACACTGGATTCAACTACTGCTTCTCAACTTAATAACTGTGGGACCCTGGGCAATTTTTTGAGAATCTGGGTCTCAATTTTCTCATCTATAAAATTATGATAATAATAAAGGTAATACCTATCATATCATTTTTTTGTTTATTAGGGGGAGCACAAATCAATCAATCAATAAACATTTATGAAGCATCTAATGTTTTCCAGGAACCAGTACCAAGTGTTTGGGACATAAAGAAAGGCAAAATCATGGTCTTTGCCCTCAAGAAGGTCACAGTGTAATGGAATTGTTTGATTGCCCCAAGAGGGCGGATCTGGGAGCAATGAACTCATTTTAAAGAGGCAAATTTAGGCTCAATGTAAAAAAAAATATCATCCCAACAATTTATCCAAAATCAGAATGAGCTGTTTTGAGAGATAATAGGTTTCTCATAAATGCACAAAGTACCGAGACTAGAATCAGGAAGACCTGAGTTCAAATCTAACCTCAGATATTAGCTATGTGACCCGAGCAAGACACTTTATCCTGTTTGCCTCAGTTTCAATTACAAAATGAATTGGAGAAGGACATGGAAAATACTCCAGTATCTTTGCCAAGAAAATCCTAAATGAGGTCTTGAAGTGTCAGATGTGATTGAAGCAATTGAACAACAAATATGCTTATGTGTTTGTACATATTCATATGTGTGCTTTACATTAAAACATCTACAGATTAAATCTACTTTATGAAAAGTCTCTTGTAATAAAATAAAATAATTAAGCAAATGTTAAAGGACAGGTCAATTCTCTGAGAGCCTCCACAGCTGTGGATCATAATCTCTGAAGATGTTGTAAGGCAGCCTTTGCTGACACAGGTGTTGCGGACTGGGAATGAGATAAATTGGAGGCAGAGGGAAGAGGAGAAAGATTGGACAATGCAACGGCCTCTCAGTCAGAGAGGTCAGAGAACAGCAACTGCCTCTCAATCTCCTTGTATCATCCTCTCACAAGAAGAGATCCATTCTGGGTTGGATCTCCAGCAGCAACTGTTAGGTGGCTCCCGTATATTCCCACAGCTCTCCTGTGTATTCCAACAAGCAAAACTAACCTGACCTGAAAGCTCATGTAGCATTTCACACCTTAGCACTCTCTTTCTATTTTTAAGTTATTTTTAATAAATAGAAATGTATTTTCTTTAGCTTCCACCCTGTAGAACCCATAAAAATTCCTTGTAAAAAGAATGGTGTATAAGTAGATAGATAGTCATCTTTATAATTTTGTTGTTACAGTAAAAATTGTGGAGGGTTTTTTTTTGGGGGGGAGTTCTGCTTGTTTCATTCTCTTTACTCTGTACAGGTTTTTCCATGTTACTGAAACTATCAATTTTTCTCATTTTTACAGATACTTTTACAGATTTTTTTTTCATTTTTACAGATATTTTCATACATTTTTACAATATTATGCTATCATATTCATATTCAATCTCTGTTAGTCATTCCTCAATTGATAGGCAATCTTTAGGTTCCACCCTTTTAAATTTTGCAGTGGTTGTTGTTGCTCTTGTTTTTAACACAACGTAGAAGGGCTTCTATAAATATATTTGTACAAACAGAACTTTTTACTAGTTCTTTGATCTTGTTTGGGTATAGTCCCAACAGTGGTATAGCTGAGGTAAAAGGAATAAACCTATTTAGTTTCTGACTTTTTGTGTATAATTCCAAATAGATTTCCACAATGCTTATACCCATTCCTGAATCCATCAACAGTTCATCAATGTCCCTTTCTTCCCACAATCTCTTGAACACTTGCCATTTTCCTTTTTTTGTCTTTGCCAATTTGATGAATGTGAATTTCAGAACTGCTTTAATTTTTCTAGCTATTAGTGATTTAGATAATTTTTCCTATAATGATAGACTTAGTGTCTTGCCTTGAGAATGACCTGTTCATATACCTAAACTATTTGTCAATTGGAGAATAACTCCTTTTCTTATAAATCTGGGTTAGGTCATTATATATCTTGGAACTGAGACCTTTATCAGAGAAACGATGAAAAGATGATTTTTCAGTTAATTGTTTAGTTTCTAATGTTAACTTTATTGTATTTATTTCATAAATTTTTTGTAATACAAGTTATTTATTTTATCTTCTATGATCCTCTCTGTCCTTTGTTCACAAACATTTCCCCTCAAGAGATCTAAAAATTATTTTCCCATGTTTCTCTAATTTGTTTATGATGTAATCTTTTATTTATATGTCACATATCTACTGGGAACTAATCTTGTTAGACAGCATGAAATGTAAGTCAAAATCTAATTTTTTTCCATGTTGCTGTCCGATTTCAGATTGATACCTAATCAGGTTCCCCAGAATAATATGTAAGAAGTACAGTATCTTTCATCAACTAACAGATGACAGAGTCCAGCAGTACAAATAGCAACCATACCCTTCAAAAAATATCCTTGCAGTTCTTACAAATAAGTTGTGCTAAAACCAGAATATCATCACAAACAAAAAATGGTTCTCTTGGTTATATGTGCATAATATGGATCCATAAACATGTAAACATATGTTTTAATACAGGGCATACTGAATATCTGTATACTCCAAACTATTTGGAAACAAAAGCTTGAAAAATAGGGATCTAGGAGCAGGGGTCAAAATGAAGTGCAAAAGACCCCTTTTCATGCCTTCTGCTACTAGAATTGTTCTGATGAAGTTTTCAAGCACCTATATTGTATCTGCCAAAACTCATTCATAATACAAATGTAATTATTCATTGAATACTAAATAATTAAATAAAAACAGAATAATAAAAGAATAGTCTTTTGTCCTCATACTATTTCTATGTGATCACTATTTTTTAAAAGAGAATAAAATAAGAGTAATAATGAGGTTAATGATGATTCACACTTCTAGGGTGCTTTAATATTCTTAAAATAATCTTATAATTTTATTACATTTCATTTTTGTAATAAACTTGTGGCAGTAAAACCACTCTTAGTATTCCTATTTTCTAGATGAAAAAACTGGATCTTGAGGAACTTGTAACATATCCCCAGGCCACACAACTAGTAAATTCCTGTTTATAGTCATCTTGCGTCTTTTCAAAAAGTTATGTTTTTATCATTTAAAACAATGTTCAGAGGTCATTATTTTCTATGATCACAAGTGTGGAATGACATTATTAGACAAGTGAAATTAAAAAGAGGGGCTGGACCTGACGTGAAATTCTAATTTCATGTTAGCACATATTTCACTTCATCATATTGCCTCTTATAAGTATAGTATTAATTAATATTTTAAATTGAGTTTAAATAAATTGATACAAATACATTGAATTGAATTGCCATTTTCAAATGAAGGAAACAACCATTTGTTAAGAACCTTATATGTGCCAGGCACTTTGCAGATCCCTTTACAAGTACCATGTCATTTGATCTTTACAATAAATCTAGAAGGTACATACTATCACTATTTTTTTAATGGTTATGGAAACTGAGGCAGATGGAGCTTAAGTGATACAACTAAATAACTTAGTAAGTGTCTAAGGCTACATTTAATCTCAGATTTACTGCAGCAGCTGCATTCCTCTAAAGGCTGCCTGTCCTGGCTGAACAGTTGTTACCTTTATGGGATTTTTATTCCAATAGGACTTCAGACCTTCTCAGAATGGTTGCTTCATTTCCCTAACCCCACTGGTTAGATGTCTGCTTCAAGTGGACAGATACCTGCTTTGGCCCTCAGCTAGAACATATCAAAAATTATGAATATCTGTATAGCGCTCTAATTTTTGCCAAGTATCCATGTTCATTATCTCATTTAAACCTCCCCCTGACCCTATGAAATAAAAGTTGTTATTTCCCCAACTTTCGAGATGAGAAATGAGTCAAAGATTAAACTATTTGCCCATAGTCACACAGCTGGTAAGTGTCAGAGGAAGATTCTACTTCACTTTTCCTAAATTCAGGTCCAATACTTCAATCCCAGCACCCTCTAGAATCTCTTAATAACAGACCACCATCTTCTCAGTCTTCATTATCTCATTTATCTCTTTTGGGTGGGGGGGAAGGAGGAGGGAGTGGAGACCCCAGACTTAAGAGATTTTGCCTGCGTTTTCAATTGCTCCTACTTTACTTTTTCATGTCACTTGTCAAAGCAGCATCTGAAGAGACTCCATAGATGGATTTCATTCTTGGAAACGAGTCTCCAGAGACAGCTGCCAAGTTTATGTTGTGGTAACACTGGCGGTTTTCATGGTTCCTCATAGGATCTTTGCTGAACACATATCACTGTCGCTTGATTTTATAGCCCTTCTAAATCACTGTGTGTTTGTATATTTTATTGAGCTGTATTCCTGGAAGGAACATCATGAAACACAACACTCCTCAGGATCAGAGTTGGTGAAAAAGAAAAGTGTTTATTCTAAGAAAACTGCATGCTGAGTGCAGCCGACTGTCCTAAATAGTGGGATACTCTTGATTGCCATTCCCAAATTACAAACCCAGAGAACGGTGAGTCAGGGACATTGCCAACCAAGAGAATAGCTCAAGTGTAAGCAGCAAGAAAAAAGAAGTCAAAAGACCCCCTAACCCACTCACTGGATAATAAGATTATGTGTAATTGAGATTGGACTCATTTTGAAAATTCAACTTCACAGAAGTAAGTTTCAGTGATGGGAGGGAATATCATGTCTTACCTTATCTCAAGCATAAATTCTTGCCAGGTGTATAGTAAGAGCTTAATTGTCTCTGCTTTGTTCCCCATAATATTCCTCCACAGTATTTGTGCAGTCTACTTAAAGAATTCTAGTGACTGAGAACTCATTATCTATCAAGTTTTTCCATTCTGGTGTCACAGATCTCTTATTAGTAAGATGCCATATCGAGCTAAAATACACTTCTCTGTCACTTCGATCCTTGGTCCTGAACATGTACTCTAAAAACCAGAATATTCAGTAACTCTATCTTTGATGGTCAAACCTACAGCTCATATTGTGATTATATTTTTTCCTAACCTTTCCCTTCTTAAGGATAAATACCCCTAGTCCCTTCAACTGAAACTCTTATAATATTGTTTCTGTTTGCACTTTGGCTCCCAATGATAATTATATAACATTTGTATCAAGGCAAAGAAGTATAGATTGGCTGGTTGTTGCCATTTATTATTGGACAGGCCTAAAATGACATCTCTATGTCAGATCAATGGTCATTGACTTTGGCTAATCAGACCAATTTGAAGTCAAAAGCTCTACACAGGTTTGGCACAAGTAGTCAAAAGCTAGATAGATGATAGATAAATAGATACATAGACGATAGCTACATAAATACATAGATAGATGATTGATAGATAGATAGATAGATGATGGCTACATAAATACATAGATGATAGATACATAGATGGATGGATGGATAGGCAAATTGTGTCTCTTTTGCTGCTCATCATGGCCCTATGGGGTGGATGTCATTATTATACCTCCCATTTAAAGGAAGTGAATTTAACAAATAAATGAAAAAATTAAAGGAATTTAAAAGAAGCTGAAAATCAGAAAGACTAAATTAGTTATCATAGACCCTGTACAGTGAATGTTGGGTAAAAGATTTGAACCCAGGACTTTCTAAACTCTCTTTTTGCCTATTTAGTAATTTTCTTTTGGGATAAGATGAAGACCATCTGTCTGAGGAAAGAGGGGAATTTGAAAAGCACATTCATATATCAAAGAAAAGAAATAGAGTTTCTTAATATACTGAAAACTACATATTTGTTGGGTAGTTTAAACTTAAGCATGTTTAAGAGAAGAAACATATTATGTCGATATAAAGAATTTACTGTTAAGTTAGAAATTTTATTATTGTAAAAAAGAATGACAGTACAGCTCCTGCAAGGACAACAATATCTCAGAAGGAAAGGAAAGATGGCAGAAAGATGGGTTATAGTAAAGTTGAGATTTCTTATGTGATTTCAGAAATTGTCAAATTATTCAAATGGCTTTATGATCTCACAGATATAACTGCCACAACCAATAATTTAATCTCCTCATGTTTTACCACCTTATATGACTTGTTCCAAATCTTTCATAAACTAACAGGAAAAGGTCTATTAAATATGTTTAAAAAAAGGAAGAATCTTCCTCACTTGTTGTGTACTTCTCAAAGATACCAGTTTAACACATGGATTGGCCTGTGTTATCCAACTGCTGTATTTATCATAAACATCATTGTTGCTGTTATTGATATTTAGGTCATCTCCCTGTTATCCCTTAAACTCCCAATGTGAATTGCTCATATCTGTCTTACTTTTAATCAATCATGCCAGTTATGATTAGTATATGATGTACTTTCCTTGTTAAATGGCTAGAGAGCTAACCATATGGGTTCCGTGAAGACCAAGTTTCAAATTCTAATTTTAACACACACTGACTTTGTAACCAAAGCGAGTCACTTAATCCCTGAGTGCTCTAAGCAATTAAGAATTTAATTACACTGAGGAGACTGAGCCAAGATGGCAGAGTAAAAGCAGGAACTTGCTCAATTTCTCCCCCAAACTGCTCCAAATTCTTTTAAATAATGACTCTAAACAAATTTTAGAGCATCAGAACGCCCCAGAAATAGAATAGAATATTTTCCAGCCAAAGGCAACTTAGAAGCTCAGCAGAAAAGATCAGCGAGACAAAAGTGGGAGTCTCGGGGAACACTCCAAGACAGCCCCAACCCAGTTGTAGCTGGACTCAGTCTCACTGGGCAGTACTAATGGCTTCCAGACCTCTCAGTCAAGAGGCACCAAAAAGGATCTAGAAGACCAGCAGAAAAGATCTGTGGAACCATGGTGGAACCCCAGCATAGTCAGACCTGTCCTGGGCCCTAGTGTCAACAAGGTGGATTTAGGGGAAGGGATTAAAGATTTTCCATATCACCCATATCATTTTAGTGCCAAACCCACATCATATCTCCTGTATTATACTATGGCATCCTTAAGAAGAAGCATTTTGGGGCCTTTTTAATATCTACATGTCTTAACATAGCACATGGTGCTTAATACTTGCTTGATGATTGACAAAATAACTACTTAATAAGCCTGAGAGTGACTCTGTGTTGTGTGTGGTTGTCATTATTGTTGTGCTGGTGTCATTTATATTTTGGATTTATTTAAAAAGTTAAGTGACTTCCTGAAGGTCCTAGATGCAACCTTAGAGGCAAGAATTATTATTGTGTTTTTTTTGTTTTTGTTTTTGTTTTTTTTTAATTTGGGTTCCAGTAAGCTATTTACTATGCTTGTCTACATAGGAGCACATTTTCACTAGCCACACTCTTCTTTTTCTTTTGCTTCTACTCCCTCATTATTCTTCCTTTTCTATGTTTTCCTATACATCTTTGCAATTCAACAATCTATACATTTAATAATCAATATGTGAAAATCACTATACTTAGTAGTAAAATGATAAAGCCTCCCCTACAGCAATGTCCTGAAGGACACAAGTTGATAAATCAATTCAAAAACAAACATTTGGTAAGCCCTTCATACACATGCCAGGATAAACATCGAGAATATAATACAAATAGAAAGAAACCTGAGATTCCAATACAGGAAGACATACTGCATATAAAAAAAAAATTGTGGAATTAGAACTAAGTAAAGAGCCATGGATTTCTTATCCTCATTTTTCCTTGTTCCAGATTCACATTTTTTTCAAATGCTTAATATAGTCAGAATTGTCTTTTTTCTTTCTCATAGTGAGCAGTTATTGATGGATTTATTAACTATCATTTCCTTTCTTACATGACTGGTAAAGAATTCACTCCCAATTTATAGCCATAAAAAAGAGAGTTTCTTATTCTCCTTCTTTATTCCTATTAGTTTTCATCATTCTTGATGTTCTAGAGTTAAAAAAATCTTCCATATGTATGTTGATATTTTTTTTATAATTCTCAAAACTAATTTCTGGGAATTTTAATGCATATAGCATTACATCTATAAATTAATTAAGGTGACAATGTCATTTCTAATATATTAGCCTGTCCCAGTCATGAACACTGAATTCACTTTATTATTTAGTTCTTTATATAGCTCCATTAGGGGGAGGGGGGGTGTTAAATTTTTGCAGCTGTAAACATAAATGGAACCTGAATGCCATATAAAATTAATACCAAGCTACTTACTACATTATGCTGCTAATTTAAGTATTATTTTTCTGTCTGTTCATTTTCTTCTTTTATTATATGGAAATACTGATGATTTGTGGGTTTATTTTATGGTCTGCTACTTTCCTGGAGCTATTTATTATCTTAATTAGTTTTTTGTTGATTCTCTGGAGTTTTGAAAAGACATGATATCATCTGCACAGATATTTAACCCTCCTTTTTGCCAATGTTTGTTGCTTTAATTTATTTTTATTTTATTATTACACTTATAATTTCTAGAATTACATAAAATAACCATGTAAATAGTAGTTAGTTTTGCTTTATCCTGCTATAATAATAGAGAGGGTCTACTGCTTCTCCATTAAAATAAGGCTAAATCTTGGTTTTAGATAAATGCTTCTGATAATATTGAGACGTTCTTTTCATTTCTCTCCTTTGGACTATTTTTAATATAAATAAATGCTGGTGTGTTGAAGACATTTTTTCCTTTATCTATTGCTTTGATCTTTTGTTTTACTATTTTGTTATCATTTATGGGTTTCTTGAAGTTGGAGCTGATTTTTGTTTTGTTTTGGTTTTTGCCTTTCTTTGTATCACCAGTCCTTAAACATCTTGCTTGGTATGAAATAGTAACCTAAATGAATGCTAAAGATATCATTAATATTGAAACATCTTTGCATTTTTTAATTCAATTTATGTATAGTTTTTCATTCTATTACTACTGTATATTTTTATTTCATTTCTTGGCTATATTGGTATGCAGTTTTCTTTCTCTGATGATCCTTCCATGATTTTGGTATTCAGACTAAATATCTCTTGATTAGAGGAATTGGGTAGAACTCTTTCACTTTCTTCCTTGTGAAAATAATGTTTATACCTTGAATCAGAAGCAGGATTGGTACTCCTGTTTTGATGAGTTCTAGGGTATCTCTAGAGACACTATTTGGGTTCCAGATCACTTAAGGTTGCCCTGCACCAGACAATTCCCAATGATGAGAAGCTCCATAGGAGGTAGCAATCTGCATTGGTGAAGAAAGTTTTTTCTTTTGGTAGTATTCTCTATCAATGAAATAACAGGTCTAGTCTCCAAACCCTATAACATATAATCAAATTATTTGTTTTCCTATTACTGAGTAGAATTAAGTGATGAAGCTCTCTGGACCTGGAGCTCACTTTTCCATTCTTCTGTCACAGGTCTTTTATGATATATTTATTTTTGCTTTCTGATATTGGATTCTTTATGTTAGCAGTGAGTTTTTCTACCTCCTTTCCGGTTGTGCATTTTTGCTTTTTAAGGTATTCTTCTGTTCATTAGTTTTTTGTATTTCCTTTTGCACTGCTCACAATTCTCTCCCTATTTTTTTCCTTTCTCTCTTACTTGATTTTCAAAGTCTATTTTGAGCTTTTTTTTATTTTCTTGGAAGCTTCAGATATAGGCTCTTTGACTTTATTATCATTTTCTGAGTGTGTGTTTTGATCTTCCTTGTCACCATAATAACTTTCAATGGTCAGAAACTTTTTTTTTTTTTTTGCTTATTTTCCTAGCCTATTACTGGACTTTTAAATGTTTATTAAAGTAGGGCTCTCTTTCCAGGGTGGAGGATGCACTGTCCCAAGTTCTTGGAGTTTATGCAATTGTTTTCAGAAATCCTTCTAAGAATCTTACCACGAGCATTCTTTACTGCCCTGGAGCTGTTAGTTGTGTCCCTGCCCCTTGTGGAGTTGTAAGATCTCGGGTCCTAGCAGGACCTGGGGCTCTGCTAAGCCAGGCTGCACTGGGACTCCCACCTGGTTGCCACAGACCTTCTCAATTTCCTTCTGAGTTATCCCTGGTGTCCCCAGACTGAGAGGTCCAGAAGTCTCCAGCACTGCTGCTGATTCACCAGATGATGGTAGGCACCAGAAATTGGGATCTGGTCATGTGAAGGATTCACAATGCTCATTCTCTTTGGCAAAAAGATAGATTGGGGAATTACAGATTACAGAGGAAGAAATACAATAGATACCAAGAATGGTAAATATGAATTAGAGTGGAGAGCATATGACAGACAAGTTTTTTGGTGAAATTCATAATTATCCAGTAGAAAGGGAACACATCATGAGGTTGGGAAATGTCCTTGGCAGGCAGGCTAAATCTTGAAAGGAACTTGGCACCCTAAAAGAATTAGCTGTAAGGAAAAAAAGTGAGTTTAAGAAGCATAATAGAGTTTTGGGAGAAACCACATGGCATAGGGGATGGGTAAGGAGAAAGTCATCAAGAGACAAAGTGCCATGGCAGATTGACCCAAAGGAGGGCAGCAGCCATAGAATGGCCCATAAGTAAATTTTATAGGGAAAATTTAACCTCAGGATCATGACTGGAATTTCTAACAGGATATGGCAAGGTAAGACAGCTGGGGACTTGTATAGTAATTAGATCTCAGGGTTTTGACATAATTTGGATTTTAGACTGAATGAGGGTGGGACCATGAAGCTAAAGTGATTTCTATCAGTGCCTTCTCCATGCTTGCTTCAGGGATCAATTTTTTAGTTTCTCTGTCTCTGTCTCTCTCTGTCTCTCTCTCTGTCTCTCTGTCTCTGTGTATACATATACATAATATATATATATATATATGATATATATTATGTGTGTATATATATATATCTTTATATATATATATATATATACAATAAATTAGAGTTAATCCCAAAAGAAGATACTAGAATTAAGAATGATTAAAAGAATCTTTTGAAAATGTAAGATTTTTATTAGGACTTGAAGGAAACCAGGAAAGCCACAAGGCAAAGGTGAGAAGGAAGAGCATTACTGAAATGTGTAGTATCCAGTGGAAATGTCCTGAGGGAAAAGAAAGAATGTCTTGTTTGAGGAATAGGAGGAAGGTCAATATCACCAGATCACCTTACCTTCCATGATCCCTACTCCTAACCACATACAAAAAAAAAAAAAAAAAAAATCCTAAGGACTAATATAATGTTTTCAACTAATTAAGATAAAGAAATACATAATAATTAAATGACCTCTGAGATTCCTTATAACTCTAAATCTGTGAACTTTTGTCCTAGGATTTGGGTTCAGATTTCATCTCTGTGTGATGTTAGACAAGATACTTAACCTCTGGCTATCATTTTTCTCATCTGTGAATGTTTGGAAAGTTCTCTGTCAACTTGGAATCACCATTGAAAATCCTGTCATCATTGGTATCAAGCTGTGGCAAAGCAGATGGCAAACACAACTGGACAATAGACCTTTTAAAGTTGATGAACTTGGTGTCGATTGCTTTCATCTACTAGTCAATATTTGGTAGGAGATTACATGCACACTCAGGCAAAAACATTTTTTATGACATTGTACTTAATGGTTTATAAGACTGATGTTTTTGTTTATTTTATTTTATGATGTGTTTTATTTGGGGGGTTGCTGTTTTGTTTTTAATTCAATTTTGTTGTTGATTTTGCTTTTCTTTATTTGGAACGAGATGAACATAGAATCCTTTGATTGTGTCAGCAAAGGTTACAGGGATAAGGGGGATGAAGCAAAGGGAAGTAGAATCTCTTAACTAACATTGATCATAACCTGACTATGAGCTTCATTCATTCATGCAAGCATGGAAGAGGCACCTACTACCAAACAAGGTACTATGCTTATTTCACAGGATACAAGATTCATAGAATGATATGATTATAAACCTAAAGCCAGAAGTGACTTCAGGGTTCATCTTGTCTAACTCCCTTATTTAACAAATTAGGAAAGTAAAGCCTCAGAGATGATGTGACTTTCCTAATGTCACACAGCTATTTTTGAGCTGGTATTTGAACCTCAGTTCTCTGATTTCCTAAATGTTTGTGTCCAAAGAAGTTAAAACAAAATGTATCAATTAAAATGCAAAAAAAAAAAAAAAAATTCCAGTGCCAAGATGACAAAGTGAGGAAGGAATACTCTTGAGATCCATCCAAATTCCCCTCCAAACAACTAAAATAATGCCTCAGAATTGGTCTAGAAGCAGACAAGCAGCTTATTAGTCTAGGAGGAAAGGTCTCTCTCACTGGTATGAGAAGACAGTGAGGTCCAAGATCAGTAGCATCAACAACAGCAGCAGCAGGGAATCTGCAGCAAGGATCCAAACCTGGGGCAGTCCATCAGTCAGCTTCACCCTCTTGCAAACCAGCAGTCCTGTAGGCAAGTGAGCAGTCTGTGCAAGGCAGCAAGACCCCACCCCAGTAATCCCATCTCCAGCATGAGGGAAAGGTGATATAACCATACCAGATCTCAAACTGTATTATAAAATGCTAACTATCAAAACAAACTGATACTGGTGAAGAAACAGAGTGGTAGGTCAGAGAAATATATTAGGCACAAATTACATTAAAGCAAATCACCAAGTAATTTTGTAAATGATAAACCCAAAGATCCAAGTTTTTGAAACAAAAACTGCTGGAAAAACTAAAAAACAGTAGGGCCGAAATTAAATATAGATCAACATTTCATACCATATACTGAGATAAGCAAAGTAGATACATGGTTTATGGGTAAAGAGTGATACAAAAGCAAATTAGGAGATAATAGTTGATCTGTCAGATTTATGAACAAAGGAGAATTTGAACCAAAGAAGATATGGAAGGCATTACAAAATATAAAATAAATAATTCTGATTAAATAAAATTTAACAGTTTTTGCACAAACAAAATCAATGCAACCAAGCCCACATGGAAAGCAGAAAAATGGGGAATTTTTTGGCAACACATATTTTTAATAAAGGCTTCATTTCAAATGTTTAGAGAACTGAGTTAGATTTATAAAAAATATAATTCTCCAACTGATAAATTGTCAAAGAATATGAACAGACAGACAAAGAAATCAAAGCTATCTAATAGTCATGTGAAAAAAAATGGTCTAAATGATTATTGATTAGAGAAATGAAAATTAAAACAACTCTGAGATGCCATTTCACAACTATCAGAGTGTCTAACATGACAAGAATGGAAAATGTTGGATGTTAAAGGGATGTGGAAAAACTGGGACATTAATGCAATATTGGTGGAGTTGTGAACTGGTCCAACCATTCTGGATAGCAGTTTGGAACTTTGCCCAAAGTGTTATAAAGTTGTGTATACCTTTCAATCCAGCAATAACACTGCTAGGTCTACATTCCAAAGACATTCAAAAAAAGGAGAAAAGGATCTTTTTGTACAAGAAGTTTTTATAGCAGCTCTTTTCTGGTGACTAAGAACTGGACATCAAAAGGAATGCCATCAAATAACTAAATAGGCTGTGGTATATGGTTCTAGTGAACTATTATTGTGCTATAAGAAATGGCAAGCACGATGATTTCAGAAAAATGTGGAAAGACTTAGCTGATGCATGCTGAAATGGACAGAACCAGGAAAATGCCGTACACACTAATAGCCATATTTTTTAATGAATGACTTGGTTACTCTCAGAAGTATAATGATCCAAGACAATTCCAAGGATTAATGATGAAGCAAGCTATCTACCTCCAGAGAAAGAATTGATATTGATTGAATACAAACTGAAGCATATTATTTCTACTTTTTTTTTCCTTTTATTCAATTTTTCTTATACAAAATGACTAATAGATAAATGTTTTACATGATTGTACATGGATAGCCCATATCTGATTACTTACAATTTCAGGAGGGAGAAGTAGACAAGGGACAGAGGGAAAGAATTTGGAACTCAAAACTTCAAATAAAAGTCACAAAAATTGTGGGGGAGGAGGTAATTAGGGGAGCATGTAAAACTGGTCATATCCATGGATAAGGGATGAGTTTCTGTCCAAACTAGATAAGTATTTATGTGAAGTAAAACAGATAATTTTGATTAGATGTAATGAAAAAAAAATTGCACAAATAAAAATGCAAAAGAACAAAAGAAAAGAAAAGGGAATTAAATGTCTATATTAAAATCTAAATCCCTTGAGGGCTGGTTGTTTAATTGCTTAAGTATGAATTAGACTAAATGTCCCTAATTAGGAGAATTCCTAATTCTTGTCTATTGCTTAGCACAGTGCCTGACAATAGTAGGGGCTTAATAAGTGTTTATCAATTTGACTGACTGACTTTGCTCAAACAATTAAAGATATAGTAACTAATAGGATATGGTTTCTGGTCTCATGCATTTATTATCTAGTAGGTAAACCTCTAGTTAAATAGAGTTTTGCAGGACTGCCTCCATCAATGTTGCTGGGAGGTATTAGTATTATCCCTTTTCTTGTTGCTTACAAGTATGTGATGTCATGATGTTGACAAACCATTTCATCTCATTTGGGGCTCTAAATAGCTTTAGGAAGAAGATAAGGCAATTTTTGTTAGCAGTGTTAGAATTGGCAACATGGGAAAAAGCCATGGATCTGGAGTCAGGAAAACTTGTTATCAAGTTTCTAAGTATCAAGTATTTAAGATTTTCTTAAATGCCAACAAGTTGAGGGATTCTATACAGGTCACTTTATCTTGGATGGGTAGATGGATGTCAGATAGATAGTTGGATGGATGGATGGGATGGATGGATGGTTGGATGGATGGATAGATGAGAGATAGGTAGGTAATGATAGCTCAGGATTACAAAGCAGAGCTATATGGTAAAAAAGAATGATGGTTATAATCAAGAAAAGCACATGTTTGAACCTTGTTTCAGTCATTCCAAATATGGATCCAACAGAGACAAGTCACTTATCCTTCCTTAGCCTCATTTTCCTCATCTGCAAAATGAGGACAAACAATTCTTGTGCCTTCCTCACAGTCTTGGTTAGTGCCTCAAATGAGATTAAGTGCTTTGTAAACATTAAATAAATGTATACACATGTAAAATTCCTCTTTGATTCCTCCTTGGAGTGCAAAGTTGATCTTGGATCATTGAAATGTCACTGAAACATTTGCTTTGATAGGTCCTACTCATGTGAAATATTGGCACAACAATGCACTCTGAGTACACTATAGAAAGTCAGTCCAGCTAGGCTCAGAGTCCTGTCAGTGAGTTGGCTGCAGGATTGTAAATTATTTGGCCATAATCCCTTTTAATGAGCTCTACTTTTCTTGAAGGGGACAGGGAGGGAAGTGAACCCAAGATCTCTGACTTTAAATTCAATGCTATTTTCAAGAATACTTAGAGAAACTTTTTTCTTTGTGTACTGAAATATTCAACTGAATTGTGACATGCTTTCCTCAGTGATGAGAGTCCCCACATTTCCAGAATCATTGATCCTCAGACTATTGAAAACTTGCAAGAAGAGTATCCATCTAACAGGAATGTTGTTTAGCTCTGTAGCATAAATGGAATTAGTGTAGATATTTTTTCATATTTTTATTATTATTTATTCTGTTTATTTATGCAATAAATAACACATAATAATATAAATAACAGTATAATAAAAAGATGATTGCACATAAAAGTGTAAATCTATTGTGTACAACTTGATATTTCTTTTAAAATTCATAATAAAGTTATCATGTACTTTGTTTTTCTCTCCTTTACCCTAGAGACAGCTAGTATTAGACACTAATAGGGTGTGTGTGTGTGTGTGTGTGTGTGTGTGTGTGTGTGTGTGTATGTGTGTGTGTGTGTGTGTATGTGTAAAAGTACTTGATACATACTTCTGTTTATTAGTTCTTTCTCTAGAACAAGAACACAAAGCAAAAAGCCAAGAATCCAGATATGTATCAACCTCAGTGGAAAGAAAAATTTGGATCTTGCTCATGATATAAAGATTTTTCTTTATATTAATCTAATGTTTAGATAAGAGAGGAGTGACATTCCCACATTCTACTTCCCTACCACTGTTCTGTGGTTTTGAATCATCACCTCTACTTCTGTAGTTCAAAGTTTCCACAATTGCTAGACTGACTCTTACCCCATCAAGATTGTGTAAGATGTCTGGGAAAGACTCAGAAAGCAGAACTGAACTTGGAACCCATGAAAAAGCATTAGAAAATCTGGCCTTGTCTCTAAAACATTAGGGATGTCACCATCCCACAAAGTCAAAGGTGTCCATTTCATGCTCAAAGGTCATCTGGTTTTTCTCCAAAATTAGGGTACAGGCTCGGGATGTTGCTAATGTGAAACTTCTACTCAAGGATTCACTAGTCAGAAGTCTTTAGTCAGGAATTGGAGTCCAATGTGAAATCAAATCAGTTTGCAACCTCACCATTCAGTGACCAGCATTTATGAACTTTCTTAAAAGTCAAACTAGACCCTGGAAAAAACCAAGTCTGGCTTGATTTCAGGGGAAGGGGGAGATGCAACATGTACAGAGAGGAATAAATGCAAAGTAATATCAATGTGGAAAAGACAGCAGAAGAATCTGGTTCCAGTCTTCTCCTGCCAACTAATTTACCTTATAGCAAGACAGTTCAACTCTCTGGTAATTATTTTCCTCATCTGGAAATAATAATAAAATTGGGATTGGGTGAATTGACCTTAAAATAATCAACATTAGAACCAGAATGTCATAGTCCTTAGAGTACTTTACTTGGAGTCATGAAAGCATAATTTCAAATTTGGCCTTAGATACATATTAGCCTTGTGATTCTGGGAAAGCCTTTTGATTCTTATTTGCCTCAATTTCCCCATGTAGCACAGTACCTATCTCTGCATGTTAGCATGAAAAGCGTTTGGCAAACTAGAAAGGGCTGTATTTTCTTGGTTCTGATTTATTATTTCGTCAATATACAGAGTATCTAGTTAGGAAATTCTTTCTATCAATAGAATGACAAAGAACATCAATAAAGCACTTTATGGTTTAAAAACCATCCCATTTAGTCCTTACAAATAACTTGCTATCCCCATTTTACAGATGAGGAAAATGGTCACACAGTTGGTAAGTGTCTGAAGTCTTCTTTTAACTCACCTTCCTGACATTAATCCCAGAACTATGTCCATCATACCACTTAGCTTCCTCTACAGTTTTTGATAGATAAATTTAAGTTATAATCCTCAACCATCTGGTCCTTTAACCTCATCATATGTAGGTGGAGAAAATATGGTCCAGTGATATTAAATGACTTGTTTATGATTCTATAGCTAAGAACTAACAGTTGAAATCTGAATTTAAACCTATGGCTCCATTGATGTGTTCTTTCAGGGTAACATCATGGGATCTATGATTTTTTATAAGATAAATTGACCTAGAAAATATAAATAAATCTTCAATAAAAAAATTCCAGTTTATAACCTCTCTGCCAAGAGTAAATTCAAAATTTCTAACTGCTGGATATTTCTGCATGGGTATTTTACTAACATTGAAAATTCAATAAATCATTCATCAATCTCTTCCCAATTGTGTGCTCCCTAACCAGTTCCCAATTCCATGATTCTGGTTAATGGTGCCCATAATTCAGTCACCTGTGCACCTTGAAGGTCCATGGGTTGTCTGTCTCCTTAGTCACTTTTCCCCACATTCAGTAATTCACCAAGATATATAGATTATTCACAATATTCCAAATTTAGGTCTTTATCATTTTTCTCATCAACTACCACAATAGGAAGAATTTTAATTAATTTTCATGTTACAGTCACTAGGTACTGCAATCCAACACAAAGATCTTCCCAATGTACGTCTCTGAATATGTCATTTCCTTTCATGGGGTGCCCATTGAACATGAAATAAATGGAAATTTTGTTTAATATAACTTAAGTACAGTCTGACTTCAACATATTTTCCAGTGTCATTTCACACAGTTCACTTTCCCGTCAATGAAACTGGAAAGTTTGCTCTTCCTAGGCCATATTTCATATTTTATTTATTTGATATGAATCTTTCAGCTTAATAAGAAAGGAAAAGGAAGGAAGGAAGGAAGGAAGGAGGGAAGAGAGAGAGAGAGAGAGAGGAAGGAAGGAAGGAAGGAAGGAAGGAAGGAAGGAAGGAAGGAAGGAAGGAAGGAAGGAAGGAAGGAAGGGAAGGAGGAAGGGAGGGAGGGAGGAAGGAAGGAAGAAAAAACTGCTGAACAGTTCAATGGGATGCCCAATAGGAATGCTCTATTCACAGAGGTCATTGATTATCCTTCATTCTCCAAGAAGATCATGACATAAGGAAGGTGATGGCAAAATTGCAAGTGAATCGGATATGAGGAAGGATTGTGCAAAGTCACCAGCCTTACTCTCTCCTCCAGAGCTATCTGGGTTCAGTGGCAAGACATAAATCAGGATGACTATGAGGGCCAGGAAGGAAGGGACAAGGGATTCCTCTGCTTTATCTATATGACTTAAAGAAGGCCCATGAATAAAGGGTGTTGACTGAATAATGAAGTAGGTGAATTATCTCTTACTCTCCCTCTCTCCTGTCCTGGGCTCTTGTCTCTGACCTCTTTCCTCAGTGATTTGTTTTAATTCAAGACTGAATCTCTAGTGGTGGAATTTCTGAAATATGTTGGGTTCATGTATGTGTGTGTATGTGTGTGTGTGCACATTGTGTGTATGTTGAAGAGTGTAACTTACCCAGGATTACACGAGTTAAGGTTAGAACCCAATATCTCTGACTCCAAATCCAGCACTTTTCCCTACCCTCAGGAAAACCTGGATTCACAAAGTACCCCTAGTGGCAGCTAGGTGGTGCAGTGGATAGAGCACCAGCCCTGAAGTCAGAAGGACCTGAGTTCAAATCTGACCTCAGACACTTAATACTTCCCAGCTGTGTGAAGCTGAGCAAGTCACTTAACCCCAATTGCCTCAGGAAAAAAAATAAAAAATACTCCTGACTATTCTCAGCAATTGGGTCATAGGCAAATCTTATCTCTATGGCTCTCACTCAACTTATCAAAACTTAACTCCTGAGATCCAAATGGGCAGGAATTTCCCTGGGTACCATTTGATGCTGATGAAACCACAAACATGAACTGCATTTGCGCATTTGCCTTGGAGATGTCACACAAGCTAGGCAACAAGGCAAAAAGATGATGAGTCTAAAGACAGGAAGATCTGAGTTCAAATCAAACCTTAGATAATTAGGGTAACTCCGTTTCCTCAAATATACACCTAGGCTTTTTTGAGGATCGACTGAAATAATAATTGTAAAATCCCTAGCATAGTGCCTGACACATGGTGAGTGCTATATAAATGTTAGTATTATTATTTTGTGTAAGTTTGCACAGGCAAAAGAAAAACAAGACCATCAGAGAGACTAACTATCCCAAAGAGCCAGATGAGCCCTGCCAAGAGCCACGACCCCCCTGAGAGCTTTCCTAAACCACAAATTCCATTATTTCTGACATGTACTAGGAAGAATAAACAAAGATTAGTTCCTCTAAATTTTTCAGCCTTTCACAATCATCAAAGCCAAGTTTTCTAGGCATAAATACTTCACAAGTGCCTACTAAGTGCTTCAAAGTTTTATTTATTCTTTGAAACTCAAGCCATAGTTCACTTGACATTTAAATTACTAATATAACCACCTCCCATTTAGAAAGGGTCACGATTTAAAACAAATTTGTTGTTTTGTTATTTTTCAGTTGTGTGGGACTCTTTGTCACCCTATTGGGAGTTTTCCTGGCAAAAATGCTGGAAGGGTTTGCCATTTCCTTCTCCAGATCATTTTACAGATGAGGAAACTGAGGCACACAGGACTAGGTCACACAATTGATAAGTTTCTGAGGCCAGATTGGAACTCAGGATGATGAACCTTCCTAATTTCAAAACCTGTATTCTATTTACTGAACCACCTGGTTGCCCCCTTTTTCAAAATTTGTACCAAATGATGAGAAGCAATAGGATTTGGAGGGGACTGAGGGACAAACTTTTAGCCAAGCAACACAGTGTAGCTGAGAAAAGAGCACTTCGAATCTATTTTGGATATACTTTCTCTGTGCAAGCAACAGTCCCAGTTACAGTGGAATAAGAGGCAGATCATGAGGCTTTTAGTTGCCAAACAGAAGGATTTTTATTTTATCCTCAAGGCAATTGGGTGTTAATGAAGCTTCATAGGAAAGGGAGTGAAAGGACATAAGTACTTTAAGAATATCAATTTCATTAGCTATATGGAAGATGTCTTTGAGATAGGAAAGACCAAAAGCAATGAGATCACTGAGGAAGTCATTTCAATAGGCCAGATAAAAAGTGAGGAACTCATTTTGAATGACAATCATGTCAGTGAAGAGAAGAGGTAGTGTGATGGGAGATCATGGAGGTAGATATAGCAGAACTGGATTGGACTGGACATGGATTGACTGGAGATGGAGACTGATGGGAAAGTGAGGAATTGTAGACTCTGAGAACCAGAAGGTACATCTACTGCCAGGCGGGCCTTTCAAACATCAGGGAATCTCCATGATACCACAGTTCAAGGCTCAGCTTGAAGTTGCCCCAGCTCTTAGTCAATCCATTCCACTTTGGATAGTTCTAATTGCTAAGAAGTTTTGCTTTTTTAATTTTGCCTTAAGCTCTCCTGGAATCCAGACTCAGTTTTATCTATTGCTTCTTGTATTGCTCTAGGGGGTTAAGCAGAAGACTTCCTCTGAATGATAGCCCCTCAAAGGCCTCTGGATTGCTCATAGATCTGCTCCCTCTAAGCCTAGTGTTTTTTGTTTTTGTTTTTTATCTAGGCTAAGTATCCTGCTTCTCCAACTAACCTTTCTGTAAGGGAGTTGGTATTTTACAGAATTAATCATGGAAAATAAGTTAACCATAAGCATTCAGCTACACAGCTCATACTATCCCTTACAACAGAACTAATATATACCATGATTTCCCTACCCAACAGGGGCAACTTCCTTGCTTCCTGTGACAGATTCAAGATTTTGTCAAAAAATTTCAAAAGCACCCCAGGACTTGATTGTCCCATTTCCCTGGCTGCTTCCTGGGCTCCTAAGAAGGAAGCTGGGCAGTATAGCCAATGCAATTCTGTGAGTTCAGATCAAATCTCCTAACTGTGTGAGATTGGACAAGTTACTTAAACCTCTTTTTGTCTCTGTTTCCTCATCTGTGAACTGTGGATGCTAATAGCAGCAACTTCCTGGTAGGCATATATCAAATGAGCTAACATTTGTAAAATGCTTTGCAAATTACAAAAGAACATATAAATTCTACTTATTATAACTACCATCATTATTATTATTGTTAAAATTATCTAAGGGCACAAGTCCGACCCTTATAGAGTTGGAATCCCTACTTCTTCCTAGATTTCTGAAAATCATACAAGTCACCATTTCTACATCATCTCCTGTCTTGATAACCTACCTCAGCTAAACGTCAATGTCCTACTGGGTTATCTCCAGGGTCATTCTGTCATGGGATAAGAAAACTTTATACCTCCTGCTGCTTAGAGTTTCTTTCTTAGAGAGAATCTGAAAACAGGACATTCCACCTTTCCTCCATGCCCTTTCACTGTTTCCATTTCCCAGAATCCTTTATGGCCTCACCATCACCTCCTGCCTTCCCCAGCCTCTCTCAAGACTCAACTCCAACTCTTCCTTCTGCAAGACACTTTCCCCATCCCTCAACCTCAGAGTCTATATTTCATTTTTTCTAAAAATGACCTTCCATCTACTCAATATGTATCTTGTATATATTTTCCATGTTCTCTCCCTCATCACACGATGAGATCCTTGAGGCACAGCACTATATTTCTTTTTTTTTTTTTTTTAATCCATGATTCTTAACACAGTGCCTGACACTTACTAAGTGCTTTATAACTACTTATTGATTTGACTAGTGAGTAGCAACAGCAATAGTGGTATTCTTACTACTAATTATTTATTAATAGCTTATACTTAACATTTTAACAGTCTTATTTAGTACAATAATTATATACATTAATACTTATTCATGAACAATGGTAACATACATGAATGTGTATTAAAGGTATGTAAGAACCTTTCGTCTCTGTCTCTCATTCTCAGTCCCTGAATCTCTGCATTGGTCTCAGTTCACATCTTTGCTTTAACAAAGGGATATTTATTGAAGAAATATAGCAAGAAATGAAGTTGACTTAGTGGATAGAGTGCTGGACCCAAAGTCAAGAAGACTAATCTTTCTGAGTTCAAATGTGGGCATAAACACTTAGTTTTCAGACCCTAGGCAAGTCACTTGGTTATATTTGCCTCGATTTCCTCATGTATAAACTAAACTGGAAAAGGAAATAGCAAACTGCTCCAGTATTCTTGCCCCCCAAATTCCAACAACAGACCCCAAAACAAAACAAAACAACAATAACAACAACAACAACAACAACAACAACAACAAAACAAATATGTTCATGAAGAGCTGGACATAGCTGAAAAATAAGGAAATATAATCGAATCCCCAGTGCCTGGAGTTTGGGGAAACATATTCCTGCCTGGAGACAGGGGGTTTAAAATAGTTCCTACATAGCATTCAGGCAAATTAATTTCCAAATGTGAAGAGATAGATATATGGTCCTTCATATCTTTTACCAATCATCTGGGCAATTTGCTTTGGCCCTCAGATTTCAACATTTAACAAGTCCCAGCAGGACCTCAGGAGCATGATGGGTTTATTCTCTTGACTTTTCACAATTGATAAGATTACATCTTCAATCTCTTTCACTTAAAAACAGGAAAGTATAAAAACAAAGAAACAAGGGCTTAGGATATTCACTGGCCACATCTTGGTCCCAGACAGAGAGGAAAGGCCCAAGTCTACTCCCCTCAGAGATTGTCCCACTTATCTAAATAGCCACCTCTTCCTGTGGGCAGGAAAGAGCTAGAGCTGGATACCTTGCCCCTCCCCAACCTTCATAATGTTTTATACCTAAATACTAGATTTAGATATAGATAAAAATAGACTCATTGGGGTTTGAAAAACTGCCATTCAGCAAGATAACAAAAGCAAATACATTTAAACTAAATTTTAGAACCAGACAAAATCTTTGACTATTTGGGGCATTAACATCTTACTTTCCTGTAAACTTTCATACTCATCATTTTACATAAAATGTGATAATTATTCATAGTATCTGAAACTTAGAATTATAATGTAAAATCTCACTCATTCACATTAATTGAAGGGAAAGCTGATTTAACGAACTGTTGATTCTACTCTTGGGTAATGCATGTGTATTGGGAGACAATATAGATTAATGGGAAAAGGGTAGGATATGGCATCAGAAGGCATAAGTTTGAAACCGATTCTGCTCATTGCTCTCTAAGCTTACTCTGGTCAATTGACTCAAGTCAATTCAGTTCAATTCAATAAGCATATATGAAGTCCCTATTATGAAACAAATAGTGTGTCAGGGCTGAGAATACAAAGTCAAAAAGAGAAACAGTTCATGCCCTTGGGGATTTACACTTCACTAAAGGGAAATCATACAAGGAGAAGCAAATATAAGATGTATAATGACAAATACAACAATTTCAAGGGAGAGAAAGGGCCAATAAGAAGAGGCTGAAGAAGGCCTAATGTAATAAGTAGCACCTGAGCTAAGCTTTGGAGGAAGCCTTTGAGGTAGAGATTGGAAGTTCAAATCCATTAAATTTTCTGGGTTTCAGTTTTCTCCCCTCCAAAGTGAGGGTGTCAAACTACAGTGTTTATGACATGATCAGGTCTGAAACATTGGCTTTCTGTCAGATTGCAAATGTCATCTCTAACCATGGGCTAGCCCTCCAAGTTCATTTGACCCAAGTTAGGAAGCAATGTGCAGAAGTCAACATCAAGAACAACAGAGATATTTTTTGGTTATGCTTTGTTTTTACATTCAGCAGTGTATAGTGGAGAGAGACCTGTCCTTGATCTGTATTCAAGTTCTTCTTCTGAAACACCTAGGCTATGTGATCCTGGATAAATTACATAAGTTCTGTGCTCTAGGAAACTTTTGTTAAATTATAACTTTTTTAATTTTTAAAATATATACATGGATAATTTTTAATATTCATCCCTACAAAATCCTGTGTTCTAATTTTTTCCCCTCCCTTTCCCACCTCCCCCTTTCGGCAACTGATCCAATATGTGTTAAACATATGCAGTTCCACTATGCATATTTCCACAAATAGCATCCTGCACAAGAAAAATCAGATCCAAAAGTAGAAAAAAATGAGAAAGAAAAATAAATACAAACAAATAACAACAAAAAGAGTGAAAATACTATGTTGTGGTCCACATACAGTTCCTACATCTTCTCTCTGGGATGAAATGGCTTCCTTTATCATAAGACCATTGGAATTGGTCTGAATCACCTCATTGTTGATGAGAGCCATGTTCATCAGAATTGATAATCATATAATCTTGCTATTGTCGTGTATAATGATCTTCTGGTTCTGCTCATTTCACTTAACATCAGTTCATGTAAGTCTCTCCAGGCCTCTCTGAAATCATCCTGCTGGTCATTACTTATAGAACAATAACATTCCATAACATTCATATACCATAATTTATTCAGCCATTCTCCAACTGATGAGCATCCACTCAGTTTCCAATTTCTTGCCACTACAAAAAGGGCTGTCACAAACATTTTTGCACATGTGGGTCCCTTTCCCTTCTTTATGATCTCTTTAGGTTACAAACCCAGTAAAAATACTGCAGGATCAAAGGGTATGCACAGTTTGAGAGCCTTTTGGGCATAGTTCCAAATTGCTCTCTAGAATGGTTGGTCAGTTCACATCTCCACCAACAACATATGTGTCCCAGTTTTCCCACATTCCTTATCTTTTCCTGTCATCTTAATCAATCTGAGAGATGTGTAGTGGTACCTCAGAATTGACATAATTTGCATTTCTCTGATCAATAATGATTTAGAACACCTCTTCATATGACTAGAAATGGTTTTAATTTCTTCATCTGAAAATTGCCTGCTCATATCCTTTGACCTTCATATCCTTATCAATTGGAGAATAACTTGAATTTTTATTAATCTGAGTCAATTCTATCTATATTTTAGAAATGAGTCCTTTATCACAACCCTTGAATGTAAATATTTTCCCAGTTTATTGAGTCCCTTCTAATTTTGTCTGCATTGGTTTTGTTTGTACAAAACCTTTTTAACTTAATATAATCAAAATCATCCACTTTTTATTCAATGATGTACTCAGATTCTTCTTTGGCCACAGATTTCTTCCTTCTCCATAGATCTGAAAGAAAAACTATCCTTTGTTTTTCTAATTTGCTTAAAATATCACTCTTTGTGTCTAAATCATGAACCCATTTCAATCTTATGTTGGTATAAAATGTTAGGTATGGGTCAATCTAGGAAACTCTTTAAGATTTTTATTGGCAGAAAAAAAAAATGCTGACCTGGTTTAGTGAAGGGAATTTACTCACCCAGGAATTCCCTATACCAGTGAAACCCCAGGTTCATTCTCCATTCCTAACTCTTCATTCAAGCTTTAAGTATTATCACCCTCTCCCATCTCTTGTGGGCCAGGAAGCCAGCCAGTCCCTTAAATAAGCAGTCCACTCAATGTCAGGTTCTTCTATTTTGCCCTAGTTTTTTTTTTTCACCAAAAGGTATCATTGTGGAGCATCATGATAGTCCCACCATTGTTCCATGAGGGCATATTACTCTTGAAGATTGAATGTCTACTCTACTAAGATCCACCAGAATATTGATCCTGAAAAACGAAGGTCTTTTCTTCCATCCAGATTCCTGTCCTATCTTCTGGATTGTTCACCCATCCTTGTGCAGGTGATTCAAACTTTGGGATTTGTGCCCTAAAAAAGAGAAGGCTTTGGCATGAATATAATAAGTAATTATCATGTGAATGTTTTAAATAGAAATTAATAAACCTGAGATCCTTATAAGAAAAATGGTAGTCAGTATCACTGATTCACTTTGCATACTATATTTTGTAATCCTTTCCTTACTTATAAGGAAAGAAACAAGATTCACATCACCAATAAAATCCATGAGAAGAAGAGTAGAGATTTAAAGCTAAAATCCACTAGGGAATCCCAGAAAGACAGAGAGGGAGTTGGCCAAGTGAAGAGCATGCTAAACTTAGTGTCAAGAAAATATGGTTCAAATATCATTTCTGACAAGTTCTTGACTGTGTGACTATAATTTCCAGGCTAGCTTTCTGGAAGTCCTCCAGACAGGTCTTGGTCTCAGCAGAATAGTCACCATGAGGATGGTCAGGAATAGAGTCTAAAGACTTTATTGTCTCCTTCACAGTCTGAGTCTATCACAGTGTGTGTCTGTCCCAGTCTGACTGACTGTTCCCCCAATTCTCTCAGTCCTTAAACACCCTATTACAATTACATCATTATAGTATACTGAGTATGTGTGAACCAGAGAACCACTACATCACCATACCAAGTACTAAGTATATGTGAACTAGAGAACCATAATCTCATCAATCACACTGAGTAAACACCTTGTTTCAAGTATACTTCTTCAGAGTTCTGGCCCTCTACATGTGACCCTAAATAAAAAACTCAATCACTTTGAGCACGTGTTTCATCATCTGTAAAATGCACCTTTTCCAGCAGACTTTAAACTACAAATGTGACATTATAGAGGTGTTCCCTGGAGCCCATGTAAAATTGTGTTGACCATTATTACAGTTGTGGTTATTCAAAATTATCAGAGGATGGAGAGAGTTGAATCCAATAGACAAGAAAAAGTGATTTTTTTTTCAAAAGCGTGTAAATTAAGATGGCAAGCCCCCTAAACATAATCTAGTCCAAACTTTTTCATTACTGGAAAAGTTAGACAGAAGAACCACGCAAGTGATCAGTTCAAATCTAGGTCTCTTCTCAGGACAAATACTGTCTCAAGTGAGTGCAGAGAATGTTGACTCTGAATTTAGAGACCCAGAGTCAAACTCTTATCTCCTTCAACCATATTAACTACCAGTGCTCCCTAAGAAAGTCACCTATTCCCCCTCAACTACAGTTTCCTCATCTATACGATGGGGTCCTGAATTAAGAAATGCAAACCATTCCAGTGTTTTTGCCATGAACACCCCAAATGGGGTCGCAAAAAGTTAGGATTAAAAATGAATGTATAACAACAGCAGCAGTGCATGGAAGAAGGATTCAATTTGTTCTGTTTGGACATATGAGGTAGGACCAGATACAATGGGTGGAATTATAAATGGGATAATTTAGGCTTGGAGTCGGGAAAAAATCCATAATGACTTTTGATGTTGCTCAGTCTTAAGTCCTGAACGTATCAAGTTAGCACTGTCCATGGAGCTTTTTTGGAAAAGGGGACTAGAATGGAATTAGGCAAACAGGGTCCAGGGTCACACAGCCATTTCCTGAGACTAGATTTGAACTCAGGTCTTCCTAATTCCTGATTCTAGACCCAGCACTGAACTAGCCATCTCCGTGACCAGAGCTATCCAAAAGTGAAATGGGTCACTGAGAGATGGTGGACTGTCGCTCTTGGAAGTCTTTGAGCAGAGGTCAAACAACTACTCTTCACATATGTTATAGTGGAGATTCCTTTGATCATTGTCTTAGTGGGGTCACTGAAGCTTCCTTCAGCTCTGAAGCTTTGTTTTTCTATGGTTCTTCTCTTTATAATAATTAAAGGGACAGCCAGGACATGCATAACATAGCTAAGCAAAATGCATACTAAAATGTGGAAAGTGCATGTAGAGAAGGAAACAGTACTCTTATTCTAAGTTTGGAATAAACCTACATGTGGCCCTCAGAAGAGGAATCATGCAGAATCACTTGATTAGTTACTTACTCGGGGGACAAATGAGGATCTAGTTGTAGGAATCAAAGGTGGTGGAAGATTTGGCTTTATAATTAGCTAGAGAAAGAGAAGAGTTTGTTAGTTAAAGGATTTAACTACCAATTTGAACATAATGAATGAAGAACATGAGTCTTCCAAGTAGTTTTGTTCCTAAAAAAGGATAGCTTCCAATGTGATCTGTTATACTTCAAAGCTCAGACTTTAATTGAAAATTTATGCCTTTAGGCCACCTCTCTCCTGATAAAGAAGTGATGGACTCAAGCGATGAGACATGAAATTTTGGAAATGATCAAAGAACTTACAATGTAAAGGCTGAGAAAAAAAGTATATAAAGAGGTCTAAGAATGATATTAGGGAAATTAGAAAAGAAGTTGAGTGAAAAAGGAAAGAAGAGATTTTGTTATACTTACAAGAGAAAGTGGTGGTGTATTACTTTCCATTGAAGGTGTAGTCATAGTTGAACTGATTGGACCCATCTAAATTTTTTAAAAAGTATGTCAACAAAAGGAAACAATAAAAATCTATTACATGCAGATGAATGTCCTACTCTTTCAGAAGCAACACTGAAAAATCTTGAAAGCTCCAGGACGAAAAAAGATTCTGAGATCAACTTATAATTCATAGTAATTAGTTAAGCTATCTGCAATAATTTACCAATAAGCAATTATTAAAATGACTTCTCTGTGTCAGGAGCTTATTATACAAATACAAATTTCAAAACAATCCCTCATCTCAAAAAACAGCTTCCTTTCTTTCTTCCCTCCCCTCTCCCTCTTTCCTTCCTTCCTTCCTCCTTCCCGTTTTCCTTCCTTCCTTTCTCTTTTTCTTTCTTTCCTTCTTTCTTTTTTCTTTCTTTCCTTTGTTTCTTCTCTTCTTTCCCCCTCCCCCCCACTTTCTTTCTCTCTCTCTCTCTCTCTCTCTCTCTCTCTCTCTCTCTCTCTCTCTCTCTCTCTCTCTTTCTCTCTCTCTCTCTCTCGAATATTTAACACCAGTCTCCTGGATCCTCTAATGCTCAAACACAATATTCATAATTTTACTTTATTTAAATAATATATTGGTATCTTGACATCTAGGCTAATATCATGAATGCCTTTTCTCACCTGCTTCTTACTCTAATGTTGAGAACAGTAATCATGTTAATAATACTATTGGTTCTGGAAAGAAAATAATGATGGACTACTGAATGGTTCTATTCATCATCCCTGTAACTCCCTAGATCAAAATAATTTTTGCTGTCAATGATTGTCCTATGTGAATTACATCTCCAAATTACATTCTAAGTGTCCTGAAGGCAGACTTCACTGGCTCCTTAGTACCTGTGTAATAGAATCCAAAACCTTCACCTTATGCTCACTGCCAACAAAAGTCTTGCTCCAATTCATTCCCCCTATTTCTCTTTATGAGCCCTATATCTTAGCTAAAGTCATCTATGTTTTCCTATCTGTGTGCCTTTGATCATGTTATTCTTCCTTCCTGGAATATTTTCTCTCACAGCCTTACTCATTAAAAATCTTTTTAATCCTTTAAAGATAATGGCAATGCTACTTCCTTCAGGAAGCGATCCATGATCACCCAACCTAAGCATGAGCTCTCCTCTGTCTTTTTAGCCTTTTAGCAGGTTGTGTCTGTCTTCAGCTTCTATTTTTCCTTTTACCATAGTCCTTATATAGTTACAAAAATATACATATACATTCATATACTACATATGTAAATGTATGCTTAACACATAATGTTTTTATTGATATCTGATTTGGATAAAAGATAGCCAAGGAGGGAAAAGGCAGGGCTGAGGAACTATGAGGTGGAGAAAATTGGGGAAGGACAAAGGAACTGTAATACAATTGATGGCTTACCTCATGGGAATGAGTACTCTGTAAATCCCGTTGTCTCTTTGATTTCCATTGCCTTGATTTGGAGCCTGAGGTGGGGCAGGATTGGCTAGGGTTAAAAGTAGTCTGTTATTCAACTTTCAACAACAATTGTACATAATAGAATTTATGTCCAATAATTCTCAGAATTTGAGATCCTGGAGGCCAGGACCAGTTTCTCTTTCGAATTATATATCTCCACTGGCTGGCAAGATGCCTGGTACATAGGAAGTAAGAATTGGCTTACGATTTCATTGACAGAAATTTCACCGGTATAATGAGTTAGATAATACAGTGCATAGATGGATCTGGAGTTAGGAGGATCTTAATTCAAATCCAGCCTTAGACACTAACTAGGTGTATGACTCTGAGCAAGTCACTTAACCACAGTCTGACTCAGTTTCCTTATTGGCAAAAAAGATTAATAATAGCACTTACCTTTCAAAGTTGTAAGGATAAAATGAATATTCATAAAAATATTTTATAAAACTATTATTGATATAAGGAAATTATAGATGAGGGATCTTCTCCTACTAATGTAAGTTAGCACCTTCTCTATAACATAAGTCTTAGTTGCTTAGAACACCAAAATTAAATGACATCCTTGGAATCAGAGCCAGGAGTTTAAGAGATGGAACTTGGATCCAGTTCTTCCTGATTTTAAGTCCAGCTTTCTACCCACTACTCCACATCACTTCTTTCCAGTACACAATTCACATTTGGAAAGCTCTCCTGTGTTCTGTCATTCTGGTGTCCAGTTAAAACTAAATGAAGGAAATGGTAAGAATGCCAATAAGCAATCTAAGTAGAAAGTGTCTAAGGCCATTTGATTTTTCTGTCACAGAGACCTGAACATCGTTGGAAGTCATTTAATATCTTTCCTTTACTTTTCTCCTCTGTAAAATAATGATAATAACATTAATCCTGTCTACCTCTCAAACCTGTTGGGGAAAATAAGAAAAATTTATAGAAGCATAAACACATTTTATTATTTTTTACTATAATTCTTTGCTCCTTAGGAAGATGTAATCTAATTTTTTTATATCACTTAGTTTCTCTGTGCCTTAATTTCCTTCACTATGAAATTGGGATTCTAGTACTTGGACTGCTCCCTTGAAGAATTGCTCTGAGAATCAAGTAAGGTAATAACTGTGGAAGATAATATAAATAATAAAATGCTGTATTTACATTGTCAGCTTTTTCAGTAAGATTATTTTCCTCTTTGTATAGAAAAATGCTTTATGTAGAACAAGTCTTTTGGAAGTTGTCTTGATACCATGGTTTGACTTTGTGATATTTTCCTCCTCCTCCAATACTCAAAATACTTTTGAGCACATTTCTTTATTATTAAAAATAAAATAATATTTTTTTTTTCTGTGAGAGTTGTGGGTCCTCTCTCCATTTAGATAACCTTTCAGAAAATCACAAAACTGGAAGGAGAATCTCTGCACAAGGGAAGCAAACTTACCTCTGAACTTTTTTCCTCTTAGCTGTGCTCTGGTGTCGAACTATAATTGCAGCAATGATGACTATGATAGAGAGTGCAACCAGTATGCCCGTCACAATGGAAATATCTGTAATGTTAAGAATATAAAGCAGAGACTTCAGACACTGATAACATGATGGAGTAGTTTACAATGTGGAGGACAGAATGAATAAATCTACAACATTAAGAAAACAATGAGACTACAATTCTCCAACACTGAGAAATCTGAGGGAGAAATCTACAATGTACAGAAAATAATGAAGATTTCTACAATGTTCATGACATAATGGAAAAAAATCTACAATTTTGAAGACAGAATAGAAAAGACTTTGATTTTCAGACTAAGTGGAGAAATCTACACTTTTCAGGACACAATGAGAAAATTGACCACAATGAGAATTCAGAGTATAAATACAAGATATTGAGAACATGATAGAGAAATCTGCATCAAGAACAAACACTGAATCAAAAAAAAGGCACAGGTGGAATGGAGCAAATAAATCCCAGCTTTTCTCAAAAGCTTCACTCCTGGTCAAACCCTAGTATCTCCTTTTTAATACGGCTGTCCTTTGAGGATCATGCAGATGTAAACTTAGAATTGGAAGGCACTCTGAAAAACATTTAGTGCCATTTCATTTTGCAAATGGGGAAAGTGATGATTAGGGTGATAAAGTATCCTGTTTAAGGCCAAACATCTCGAACAGATTTAAAATAGAAATTTGTTTTTTTACTGTTCAACACTGCCCTTGATTACACAAGAAAGTGAGGCTGTTTGCTCACAGAATGCTGGATTATATCTAGAGAACGGCAAGGGCTGACTAGGGAGGGAAGGGGTAATGTGGCTACATGAAGACCTGGGGGCTAGGCTCATCAGGCTTCATCAGACTTTCAAAGGGAGGGTTTCCTTGGTGCACACACACATACACACAAGATTACAAGTCCCCCTTCTAGTCCAACTTCCTCATGTCACAGAAGTTGGAACAGAACTAAGGACAGTCAAGTAATCAGTTCAGTTTACACAGGCAATATTTATCGGGGGGGGGGGATTTGAAATCCAGTCCTGTGACTCCAGAGATAATACTCCTATTATAACATGCTATTTTCCCTTTGTTACAACATTAATAGAATGGTAAGGATGTAATTACTATTTATGAAATCTTTGCCAAATCACTTAACTTCCCAGGAGATCAATTTCCTTCTCTACAAAATTAGGAGTTGAATTAGATGGTCTCCGAGATCCTGTCCACCTTGAAATTTGTAATCTTAAGAGTTTATGAATCCCCTGTGCCCCTGTTTCTTCATCTATAAAATATAAGTGTTGGACTAGAAGACCTTTGGATTGGATTTGATCAAAAATCAATTTGAGCCCATTGATTTTAGGGCTCAAAATCTATGATTCTTTGATCTCATATTTAAGTAATCCTATTGCCAATCTAGATGATAACTTGCCCTAAATTACCCCAGGGGAAAATCAGTGCCACCTGTGGGAGGAGGGAGGAGCAATGAAAGGTCCTTAATTCTATGTCAACCACAAGGCAACTCAGAATAACAGAAAACAGTATGAAAGACCATCAACTTTGAACTTCTAAGTGACAGTCTGAAAAAGGCCATCAGTGTTGTTGGGCTTGGAAACTAGGAGTGGCAACAGGAAGATTGTGTCTGGCAGGAGGTAGAGCTCTGAGCTTCTGCTGGGGAAATGCTTGTTCATATCCATGTGGCACAAGAGCATTTGAGTAAGAGAGAATAAGCCAACCCAGGAATGGCAGAGCTTCCATCACCCATCACCTGGAAGCTCAGAAGGAGCTTACTAAACTGCAGGAATCCAAAGGACAAGAGAGAAGCTTGGGCAAACTGGAAGAGAGAGGTCAGGATATCAGGAAAAAAGTAACAAGACACCTTGTAGTATTTTTCAACAGTAATGACTGTCCCAGGCATATACAAAATGCAAGATGTTTATGGATATATATATATATATATATATATGTATATATATATATATATGTGTGTGTGTGTGTGTGTGTGTGTGTGTGTGTATTTTTTATTACTATTATTATTTTAGTTTCTGTTTGCCCTATTTTTGCTACTGTAACAGAAAAGAATATCCAAAATGTATTTGTCCATTAAGGGCCCTGTATCTGAAAATTAAGTTAAGCTACCAATCAACAGTTACTAAGTACCTACAATGTGCCAGGTACTATGTAAAGCAATAGTGCATTTTATTCAGCCATTTTCCAGTCATGAACCACCCTTCATGATCCCACTTAGGTTTTCTTCACAAAGATATGGAATGATTTGTTATTTCCTTCTCCAGCTCATTTCCCAGATGAGAAAAGTGGCATAAGGTAAATTGCCCATATTCACACAACTAGGAAATGTCTGAGACTACATTTGAGCTCAGAAAGACTCAACTTCTTGATTCCAGGCCCAGCTTAATATATTCTTGTTGCTTAAATTGAAGAGATTGTTTTCCCCTGAATAATCAGGGAGATAGAAAAGGATTTGTAAGTTAACATTCCCAATGTAGACTTAAAAGAAAAGAAAAGGTAGTTGGAATCACCCCAAATGTGGACTGAGAAATGGGATGATTTTACTGTGGAACTTCAAATTCTTAGTACCTCCATTATCATGGAAGATTCAATAACTGGTTATTAAAAGGATGTATTTTTATATTGTATCATGACATATACAAAAGTTTGATCGTGCCAGCTCAAACTAGTTTGTCAGGATTAATTGTTAAATTTTTAGTGTCAGTGCTTACACCTCAATAATTGATAAACAAAATAAGTCAAAGGTTCCTTCCTCCCTCCCTCCTTCCCTCCATCCCTTCCTTCCTTCCTTCTTACCTTCCTTCCTTCCTTCCTTCCTTCTTACCTTTCTTCCTTCCTTCCTTCTTACCTTCCTTCCTTCCTTCCTTCCTTCTTACCTTCCTTCCTTCCTTCCTTCCTTCCTTCCTTCTTACCTTCCTCCCTCCCTTCCTTTCTTTTTTGATTATGTAGACTTAAGAAAGAAATGAAAAAAAATGTTAATAACCTTGCTCAGCATTTTGCTTGGCATATATTATTTTGCATACATATTTTTGAGAGCTAATTGTTAAATATTCATCAGTCTAATCCTGCATGTGAAGGAGTTTACAATTTTAAAGAGTATTCACTTTTGCTTCAAGAGTTAATTTGTGTTCCAAGAATTAATTTGTTTAAGAATTTACTGCTCCTTTCTTTAGTGAGTTGCCAAGTGCAGGAGACCTTGAAAGATGAACAGGCTTCTGCTTGATGGTGTTTAAGAAAGAAAGCTAACCACTTCAATGAAGGAGTCAATGAAGGGAGAACTTTCGTGAAGTCTTCCAAACAAGAACTGGGACCTTAGAAGGTTATAGATTAATGAAGAAGGAATGTTATTTTTGATGGAGCATTTTGCTTGGCAAATACCCAGTTTATTTGTCCACAGTCTACATTTTATATAAATATAAATATTTGTATACTTATATGTGTGTGTGTGTGTGTGTGTGTGTGTGTGTGTGTGTGTGTGTAGTTTACTGGCTATATTTCTTAAGGACTAGGCCTTAAACCAAAACCAATCTGATTCTAATTAGCCACCAATAGATCCTAGGCCAAGCCCGATTTAGTATTGGCTAACAAATAAATCCATATCAAATATCTAAATTTTAAGAGCAAGAACTTACTGTTTAACCAAACTTTCTGGGAAAAATTGAAAACATTTTGGCAGAAAACAGGCATAAGTAAACATTGCATAAGGTGTACCAAGATAAGGTCAAAATGGGCATAAGATATAAAGAGTGATATCATAAGAAAATCAGGGAAGCATTAAAAAATTTACCTATCAGATCCATGGAAAAGAATGACGTGGCCAAGCAAGAGATAGAGAAGCTCATTGGAAGTAAAATGAATACTATCAATTTCATGAAATTAAGAAAAGTTTTGCACAAGGAAAATCAATGCACTCAAAATTTGAAGGAAAGCAAAAAAAAATGGAGGGGGGTAGAGGGCAGTGTCAGAAAGGTGCTGGAATAGACTTACAAGTTTCTCTAATAAAGGCCTCATTTATTAGACATATAGGGAACTGAATTAAATTTATTTTTAAAATATTAAAAGTCATTCCCCAATTTAGGATCAAAGACTATAAACAGGAAGTTTTCAAAAGCAGAATTAAAAGCTACCAAGAATTATATCAAAATATGCTCAAAGTTACTGTTGATTAGAGAAAGACATATTAACATAACTTTATAACACCTATCAAATTTAGTAATATGACAGAACAGGGAAGTGGCAGATGCTGGAGAGATTGTGAAAGAATTAAAACACTAATGCATTGTTGGCAGAGATGCAAACTGATGAAGAAGAAGAAGAAGAAAGATAAGGAGGAGGAAGAAGATCAAAGAAAAAACTATATATAGCAACTCTTCTTGTAGTAACAAAGAACTGGAAATTGAGGAGCACTTATCAATAAAAGAATGGCTGAACAAGTCATGGCATATGATTGAGATAGGATACTATTGTCCTCTAAGGAATGATGAACAGGATTATTTGGGGGAAAAACATGAGAAGATTTATAAAAAACTGATGCAAATTGAAATGAACAATACCAGGGGAACATTGTAGACAGTGACAGCAATATTGTATGTTGATCATCTGTGAAAGATTTAGCTACTCCAATCAAGATAATGATCTAAGACAATACCAAAGGATTTATGGTTTAAAATGTTATTTACCTCCAAAGAGAAAACTGATGAACTTTGAGTTAAGGCTGAAGCATGCTTTTTTTTCATTTTCTTGATTTTTTTTTTTACCTTTATTACTTGGAAAATATGGGAAAATGTTTTCCATGATTTCAAAAATATATTGGGAATTATATTCTCTACCTTCTCAATGGGTAAAGGAGGAATTGGAGCATCATAACTCAAAAAATTAAGTAAAAAATTAAAAGAAAATGTCTCTAAGTGTCTATCATGCAGCTACACAGGATGGCTATGACCCAAAAATAAATAAGTTGATTTAATATAGTTTAATCAGCAATTAGTTTATCTATAGAAATATTTAACTAGATTCCTTAGGAGATATATTAGATTATGCAAAATTAAAATAATTAGGTTAAGTTTTGTCAAATTTTATAACTGAATAAACCATGAAATTGTGAATTTGTCTTTAAAAAAAACTTTTTGTGATACTTACGGCCTATGTGTGTTCTTTCAATGTCTGAAAAATCTCCTTTTATTGCATAGTATATTTATTTCCTTGTGCAAGTCTAAGTCCAATTTGTTCTCCAGATTATGAGTTGTATTAGTCTAATCCCTAACCCTTCTTAAAAAGATTCTATAGAGCTTTTGAGATGAATAGTGAAAAGATGTCTCTTCTGACTCAATTATTTGACTAAGAATCTTATCTACTTTTATAATTTAATTGAACTTTTAAAAATGATTATCTCAGGATATAGGTCATCCTAACTGGAAACCTTATCTTATTGAAGATTATTGCAAGATATAGATGGAGTTTTCTCCTAGTATAAATCTCAAGCAACCCATATATAGACATATATATATATATATATATATATTTTTTTTTTTTCCTGGAAACTGTTTCTGTATTGGTCAGTCAGCAACTATTTCCTTGTATCTTTTTTTGAATTTAATATGATATGTAAATTACAGACACTCAGGTGGAGTGAGCCACCTTTTTTTTTTTTTTTTTTTTTTTACTCTCATCTTACAGATACTTTAACAAACTTTTAAAAATTATTTCATTTCTGGTTTTGTTCTCTGTCTCATCAATAATGGTTTCGGAAGTGACAAATATATTTGTCACTGCCCTTCACATGGTATTGAGCTGACTCCATTCTGCCCAACATGCTTAGAAACTTGAGGTTCAGAGCAGTAGTGAGTAAAACTCATTGCAAACTTAAAAGTACTATAAAAATGTGGGAAGTATCATTATTACTTGTGAAGCTGATTTATTACAAAGGCCAATCAATAAAATTCTTACTTGATTAGCATGTATACCTTAAAGACACACATGAATACCCACCCAAGCATATACTTCTCCAAAGAAGAATCAGAATGGATATGAATAGTCACACATTAATAGCTACAATAATAAAGTTAATAATACCCACGGAAAACAATGGTGGAATTGTCACAGTTGGGAGGTAGCCATCCTTCTTCACACTGACACTGAAGCTCATGGTCACAGACCTAGAAGAGCAGAGATATGGTTTATTAATATTTCCCATAGTTTCTGTCACTTATTGGGGATTTTAACAAAAGGATCAATGACAGCTGCTGTCCTGTTAGATACTCCATTACCCTCCCTGGCAGTCAATAGGTCATTCACATTACCTATGGTTTCTGAGAGATTATTATCAACTCAAGCATTAGATCATAGGATCATAGATTTAAATAGGGAAGATTCTTGAGAGATCATATATTTCAATCATTTTATTTTATAAATGGTGAAAATTGGTTGCCTTAGGTTGTACAAGTGATAGAATAGAGATTTGAACCCAGGATCTTTGTCTCCAAAAGCCAGTGCCTTTTCTACTGTGCCATGTTGCCTCTTTAAAGGACAGGATCGTATCTCTTCTCCAAACAAAAATAAATTGGAAATTGAGAAGCTGTCCCTCAATTGGGAAATGGTTCAATAAACTGTGGTATGTGTTTGCGATGGAATATTATTATTGTTCTATGGGAAATGATGAGCAGGATGCTCTCAGAAAAGGAAAAAAAACCCTGGTATGTTTTTTATAACCTCAAGCAAAGAGAAATGTACTGTATACAAAGTAATAGTAATGTTCTAGGATGACCAGCTATTAATGGCTTTGCTATTCTCAAGGGTACAATCATCCATGACTACTCTGAAGGACTTAGGAGGAAAAATCCTATCCATACCCAAAGGGACTGATTGTATGTGAATACAGATTGACACATTCTCCCTCTATCTCTCTCTTTTTAACTTAATTTTTCTTGAAGGTTTTTATTTTCATTGGTAACCCATCTCCCAAGTTTATTGTAAGGATGGAATGGGAAACTATTTAAAGTGCCATGAAAACCCTAAAGTTCTATAGAAATGATAACTAATGCTATTATTGTTTTGATATCCTAAGATTTATCTTAGTCAGATGATATGAAATGAATCAAGAGCAAGTTATATATCATTTCATTATTCCTTTATTTATCTTTTCTGTTGATTCCCAGGATCCCAGGATAAGGACTTGAAGAGTTCTCATAAATCCAGACCAACCCCCATTTTACAGAGAAGGAAACTGAGATCCATAGAAGATGAATGATTAATCCAAAGTCACAATGTAGTCATCATTAGAGGTAGAATTTGAACTCATGTCCTCTCCAGAATTAGTATTCTTTCCATATTGCTTTCCCAATAGACATTTTTTAATTCTCCCCTTTCCAATCCAAAAACCACTCATTTAGTTGGACAAATAAAAAAGAAGAAAAATGACAATTGAGAGACCCACCCTTATTTTCATAGTCAATTGTCATTGTCCTATAATCCTTTGTTTTCCAAATGTAATAAAAAAAACACCTCCTATCATTCAACTAAATTAGATTACTTCTTCTCCCTGTACCTCCCCAGTTCTCCTATTTGCAATCTTTTTTAACTCTGAGTGTTTTACTGAAACATCCTTCCTTCTCTTTCTCACCTCCACAATTTCTATTTAACTCTTAAAGCCAAACTCTAAACCTCCTTCAGGAAGCTTTCCCTGTTTCTTCCATCATCAATGATCTTCCCAGGGCTTACCTAAAATTATGTTTCCTCCTCTCTAATTGTTTTATCATGGTATATTGCCTAATTTTATAGGCATACCTTGTCTTATACTACCACTATTCCACCTCTTTGTAAAATATAAAAAAAGCTGAGGGCAAGGAGCATTATTTTTTCCAAGACAATTAGGTTTAAATGATTTGCCAAGGATTATACAACTAGTAAGTAAACTGTCTAAGGAGCATGATTTTCCCCCTGTGTTTACACAATGCATTGCATGCTGTAAGCCTTAAATAAATGTTTGCTGAATTGACTTAAAGTGACTTAAAATTGTCTGGGATTCAGGAAGTTTTAGGAATCAATAATCTGAACTTACCGCATGTCCTTTGCACTTTGAAGAACAGTTCGATGACTTGTAGGCATCCTCAATGTCTATACAATCTCCATTGATGCATACCTGGAGGGGTAGGAGGAAAAAAACCACAGAGGAATAAGACATCGCTCTCTTCTGGCTTCCATTCAGTTCAACATCCCCAGAAAAAATTATTTGCTAAAAGAATCACAACTTTCACTGATCCAACCATTCTAGAATGAAGTTTGGAACTATGCCCAAAGGGCTATCAAACTATACATAACCTTTAATCCAGCAGTGTCTCTACTGGGCCTGTATCCCAAAGAGATCATAAAAAGGGAAAAGGACCCACATGTATAAAACTATTTGTAGCAGCCCTTTTTGTAGTGGCAAGGTATTAGAAACAGTAGATGTCTATCAATTGGGGAATGTTACAGTATATGCATATTATAGATTATTCTTGTTCTGTAAGAAATGATCAGCAGAATGATTTCAGAGAGCTGGAGAGATTTTCATGAATTGATGTTAAATGAAGTGAGTAGAACCAAGAAAAAATTGTACACAACAACAATAAGATTAATCAGTGATCAATTCTGATGAACTTGACTCTTCTGATCCAGGTCAATTCAAATAGATGTGTGATGGAAAGAGTCAACTACATCCAGAAAGACTATGAGGATTGAGTGTATTTTCCCATAGTATTTCCACCTTTTTTGTTGTTTGCATTTTGCTTTCTTTCTCATGTTTTTTTTTTCCTTTTTGATCTGATTTATCTTGTGCAGCATGATAATTGTGGAAATATGTACATATTTAACAAATATTGAATTACTTGCTGTCTAGGAGAAGGGATGGGAGGAAGAGAGGGATGGAAAAAAAATTGGAACTCAAGAGTTTGCAAGGATGAATGCTGAGAACTAGCTTTGCATAAATTTTTGAAAATAAAAGGCTATTATTAAAAAAAAAGAAAAGAAGAATCTCAACTTTTAGCATGAGGGTGAATGACATAGATCACTCTTGGACCCTCCCTTCTCCTCATGTTACTGTATACATGTCCATTTTATTTTTAAAATGTGCTGAATACAGCCCCCACAAACCCTAACCCTAACCCTAACCCTTTAGAGTGTGCAAAGTGGAATGTAAATCCTAAGTCCTGACTCCACTTCCAGAATTCTACCCACTATTCCATGCTGACTTTCTTCCAGAAAAAGAATAGGATTTAGATTGGTAGATTCTATGACAAATGGATGGGCATTTGTTTGGTTTCCACAGTTGTGACGATTAAGTTGAAAAAATGATTTGTAGGGTTGAAACCTACAGGGACATTGTTGGCTGGAATCCTGACACCTTCTCTAACCAATCCTTGACTCCTTTTACCACAGAGTTTTATTACATTGGAAAGTTTAGGGAGGCTTGATTAGGAAGCTTTTCTGGGCTAACAGAGTTAAAACAAAGCCTTAGAAATAAGATCTGACAGTTAAAATCTACAGAAAACTCCAGAAGAGGAAATACCCTCCAGCAAGGTGAGTAGCCACCTCTGTAAGATGCAACTTTAGACTGGAGAAATAAGAAGGTAGTAATCTATTTAGAGTCACACAGATAGCAAATGATAAAGGTAGGTTGTCAGTTCTAAGGCTGGCTCTCCACCCATTACATTATATTTAATGCATTATTTAGTGTATGATCAGTGGATTCATCATTCAATTCACACATTTTGCAGCCCATACACATACATGCATAGAAACGTTATCCCTCTTAAACAAGCCATTCTGCTTATGGATATAAACCAATAACTAGGAATCAAAGACTCCTTGGAGCCAAGACCATCAATGTTAACATACACTCTTGTCTCCACATTTGGTTCCATTGGCCACCATAGAAACCTCTTGGTTGCTGTCTTCTGGTGAGAATGTTTTACAGGTCAGGAAAGACATGATCTTTCCCTTCCAGGGCAAAACATCTGATCCTCCATAACAGTATAATTTGCCACACAAAAAACTCCTAGGAGGAAAAAATAAGAAAGTTTTAGCAATAGGGAGAGTGAAGATGATGACCTAAAGCTGAGGTGTCAAATTCATTGGCTATGCTACCTCGATACATCCCAGTATGGCCAACCAGATTAAAATGCAATTAAAATAAGTTAATAAAATATAAAAATACATAAAGCATAGGTCATGTTAATTTGTGATTTTCTAAATCAATATTCAGCTCTCAAATATCCTTATGTATAGTTTAGTACTTTTTTTTTTCAATTTTTTAATTTAGTTTAAATTTTTTTTAGCTTAATTCTAGTGTATTTAAATTTCATACCACCAGTTTAAAGAGTAATCAGTGAACTGCAAACTCCTTTAGAGAGAGGTGAATAATCTTTGTTTTGTCTTCGTATCCTTAACATTTTGCATACAGTAAGTGATTGATAAATTCATATGAAATGAATGGGTAGCATGTATTAGATTCAACCACTTTCTGAGGAGATGGGGCTATATGTGTTCTGGTTCTTCTCTCAATGAGTCATGGGTCCTGTGTCCCCATGCTAAAGAACATACATGGAGTGGCCAAAAAATTCTTGTCAGCCACTTTCCTTAAGTTCCAGTCTAATTCCATCCTTACTCCTATCCCCTAATCTCTGTAAATGGATTAAATCAGGATCAATCATAACTTAATATTGATTGATTGACTGATGTTCATATACATCTTCATTTCCTCCTTCTGAGTCATTCCTTCTATCCAGTCAATTGCCTCATCTTTAATTTTCTTTTGCCAGAAAATCTCTAGGATCTATTTCCTTCTCTTTATTCAACCAAATACATTTTAAATTCATATCCTCTTTATCTCTTACTTTTACTACTATAATAGCCTTCTAATGTTCTCTCTTAATCAACTCTTTCCCCCCTCCAATCCATCTTGTACTCAGAGACAAAGGGATCTCTTTAGGATGAAATAGAAACTGCTTTGTTTGGCACTGAAAGTTTTCCCAACCTATCCCCTTCATTCCTTTCCAATTTTCTCATATATGACCCATATATACATACATTCTTTGGTTCAGACACATTTCCTTAATTGCTTTTTTTTTCACATATGCTATTCCATACCCCATCTTTTTGCTTTTGCATTAGCTGTAATTGATTCCTGGACTGTTCTCCTTTCTGATCTCTGCAGCTGTAGCTTCCTTCATGACATGGGTCACTCCCACGTTTTGCAAGACACCTTTGCCAGTCTTCCTTTTGTTGTTGCTTTAAATATAAGTTAACTTAAGAAAATGGTAGCCAGCTGAGGTTAAGTAACATGTTTCAAGAAATACAGGTAAATGTGAAAAGACGCAGAATTAGGACCTAGTTTCCCTTAGTTAAAATATGGGAAATGGGATACTCTTAAAAATTCATAGAATTGATGAAAAGAAATGAGGAACAGGAAAATGATGCTTTCTAACTTTATTCTCCACTTGCCTCCTCTCAATACCATTTGTTTGACTCATTTCCAAGTTTCTCTCTCCAAATAAGGGCTAAACCAGAGTTATCAAATAGCCATGCAACTGTCCCTTTATTCTTGGAACCTGCAGATGGAAAAAGTCAAGGTCCTTACCCTGCTTTACAAGGAATGTGCATGTCATCCACCCTTCGGCAGTAGCCATAAGTTGAACCAACATTGTTTATGTCGAAGCAAGATCTCTCAGCAGCTTGAGCCCCTGGTATCATGCAGTTTTGGGAGACAAGTTTGGAGAAAGACTGTTTACATGCACACATGTATATTATACATATAAACCCAAGTAATGTAAACTACAAGGTGCCCTACTCCTTGCAGATGAAAACACATCTTTGCAAAAATGAAAAAGAAAAGGAAAAAAAAGAAAAAGGAAAAAAAACACAACTTTGATTGCTTCATGAATTCATTCAATTAAAGACAAAAGCAAATCCTTACTCATTTTGAAAGGGATAATACATTGAATGTTCTGAATCATTAGATGAAATTGCATTACTCTGTTTATGAAATGTATTGGGATTTTCAGGAAGAATTAAATACACCTCTTGGCTTGTGTATATATAAGGATAGGATCGTATAAGCAAAAGCTAGACAAATTTCAAGAATTCTTAGAGGAGGAAGACCCTTGTATCTATAAACAGAGAATAACAACAGCTAAGAGGAATTAATTAACTCCCTATCCCTACTCTGGAGAAAAAAACATCAGAATGTACGTTGTTTGCACATCATCTCCCTCATTACAATGTGAGCTCCTTGAGAGTAAGGGTCATGAGATTTGTTGGTGGTAGTAATGACCCTAGAGCAAGAACAAGTAGCCTCAGAACTCTGCAAGGGCACCGACACTCAGAGCTAACAAAGCATTGGACACGGGGGGATTTTATTTTTATTTCATTTCATGAGAATTTTGGAAAGAGAGAAAATGACTTCCTTAAATCAGAAGCTGTGGATCCCTGCTTTAGCATATGTGGAAAGAGAGCTTCCTCTCTTCCCAGAGAACTGTTCAGGGCAGAGAATATGCCCAAGTTTAAGAGATTGTTTTTGTTTTTTTTTAATCTCTGTTCTTACTGTATCTTGTCAGTATATGTTGTAAAAGCTAATTAATATCAATTGTTTGATCATTATTAAGGAGAAAATTAGATGGGGAATCCTATAGAATTGGATTATAAACTCTAACTCCTCTCTGTGAAAAGGAATACTTACTTTCTGGGAACCTAATCTACCTATGAGTGATCAAGAAGAGAAAGTGGTCCTTGAAGGCTGGTACATACACACAAACACACACACACACACACACACACACGTATACATGGATTGTGTGTATATCTATTGACATGTGTTTGAATGTGTATGTGTGTTTGCATATGAGTATTAATAGGTACTGTACTAAGTAGGGTCATGGGCACCAGGTTTGTGATTCCATTGGTACAGGGATTGGTACAGGGAACTTTCAGATGTGGAAACTGCCTCTCTAATTGTAAGTCAGTACATTCTCTGCTTCTTATAGATTTAGAGATTGACAAAGTATTGAGAGATTCCATTATTTGACATATAGCCAATACATAAAAGAGAAAGATGTAAACACTGATTTTCCTGGCTTTGAGACCAACCTTCTAGATTGATGTATGCTGTATTAAATGCAAAACATTATATATATATATATATATATATATATATATATATATATATATATATATATATCCAGGTTAGACAGAGACAGTAGAAAACTCCAGGAGACAGCTAAATCAGCCCCTCTGCCATGACACAGAAGCCATTTTGCCCAAATATGAATTAAAATGATTCATCAAGATGTTCTTTTAATGAAATGCTGAGTATTTAAATCTTTAGATATATCTGTTTGGAGTCCACTATTTATCTAACTGTCAAGAAATAGTCCCTGAAAGATAGTATAAGCCCATTGCCATTAGAAATCCAAAGAAGAGTCTCCTAGCAATGGGAGGCAGACCATATATTACATTGAAAAGGCAACTTGGTTTGCTGATGCTCTGGCTTCAAATTATCTGTAGAGAATCACATCTTCAACCAGCCTCATGAGTCTCCTGCCTTCTTCACTCTTCCACTAAGACCAAGGACTCGGGCTGGTCCCAAGATCCTCCAGAGAACTAGACCAGATGGTATATTTTGGTACTCCAGTGTGGGGGCTCTAGAAAGCATAGAATATTTTGGCACCCCAATTTGGGGGTTCTAGAAAGCACATTACTTCATCTGCTTTAACTTCAGTTTCTTAGGTATAAAAGGGAAGGGGTTGCTCTAGTTAATTTATTAGGTCTTTTCTGCTTGAAATCTATGATTTTAAGACCAATCAGTGTAGAATGAGGAACATTTAAGAAGACCAGAGTCAAACTGTCAGTAGTCTATATAAAAAACAACAATTGGCCTATTTGTAAATTCATAGTAGTTGAAATGAATAGAGAAATTTAAGATTTCTAAAATGGTTAACATAGATTGTCTCTTTTGGTCCTCACAACAAAATTATCTAGTGGGTGTTACTAATATTCCCATTTTACATGTGGAAGAAACTGAGGCTGAGGGAAGTTAAGTGAGTTCACCACATGATTTGAATCTAAATCCTCTGTTCTAGTCACTGTATCAAATTGACACAAGGTTCTTCCTGACTGATTATCCATTTTTTTCAGAGGATTATGAATTCAGATCAGGCAATTTTGTGCAGGAAAGCTAAGTTTTCGATAAAATAGTCATAAAAATAGCTGGGTGATATAAACTTCAGCATGTCAATGACTATGAACCAAAAGTCAGCAAGTGGTTAGGTGGTGCTATAGCACATGGAGCACTGGGTCTAGAATCAGAAAAAATCTGAGTTCAAATCCAAACTCCCCCACTAAATGGCTCTATGACTCTGAACAAGTCATTTAACTGCTCTGTGACTCAGTTTCCTTAACTGCAAAATGGGATAATGAAAATAGTGCCTACCTCCTGTAGTTGTCAGAATCAAATTAGATATTTGTAGAAGAGCTTAGCACAGTTGTTCAGTCTTTTTAGTCATGTCTGACTGTTCCTGACAGTGCCTAGCACATAATAGTCACTTAGTAAATACTTGTTTCTTCCATCCTCAATAAATCAATAAACAATATCTACAATAATAGTAGCTAGCACTTTAAGATTTGCAATGTGCTTTACATATATGTTATCGTAGTTAATCCTTACAACAATTTTGTGAAGTAGACATATAATTATCACCATTTTTTTTTAATTTATTCTTGAGAGGTTAATGTATACAATCTACTAGAAAATGTATATGAGAGGTTAAAGTATACAACTCAAGAGATAAGGCCTTTGGGGGCTGAGGAATTTGGGTGCTGATGGTGAAGGGAAGGCCATATTACCATCTTTTAGATGAAGAAACCAAAGCACAGACATTTTAGGTGCCTTTCCTAAGGTCAAACAGCTAGTTAGTTAATATCTGAGCTAGACTTGGAACCTAGATTTTCTTGATTCAAGAATATTTTCTCCATTGCCCCACCTAGCTGCCTTTTGGTGTGCTAAACATTGTGTACTAAACATTAGGTATATAAAGACTAAATGAAAAGGATCCTTGTCTTCAAAGAGTTTACAAGGTTATAAACCTCAACATCTTTCAACTCTTACCTTCTCCCCAAAGACTGACACACTGGTCCTGTAAGGTCGGGCATTGTCCCATCCGACAGTAACCTTGCCCATTTTGGCAGGGAAATCCATTGACTCGGAATCGATCTTTGGGACAGCTCCCAGACTTGCCATCACACATTTCTGGCAGGTCACATTCATCTTTTGCTGGCCTGCACAATGTTCCAGCCTTTTTTATCTAGAAGAAAAGTTTAAAAAAATTAAGAGGAAGTTGTCTCTATTTCTGACCCTGCACCCAGGTAGCCATCAGCATGGTGAAGTGTTGAGGGAGAGGCAGCTGGGGCCAGGACACCTGGGTCAAAATCCTGTTTCTGCCACTTTTGATTTTTTTTGTGACTTTGCCACCTCCTCTGCTGCTTTTCATCATTGAGAATTGCATGGTGATGCTGTAGAGTTATCCATACATATAACCTGTAAATAAAAGGCTATTAAAATTAAAAAGAGAGAGAGAGAGAATTGCATGGTGCAGGGCAACCTTAAGGGATCTGGAACCCAAAATAGTGTCTAGAGAGATACTCTAGAACTCATCAGAACAGGAGTGCCAATCCTGCTTGTGACTTAGGCTATAAACATTGCTTTCAAAAGGAAAGAAGTGAAGGAGTTCCACTCAATTCCTACTATCAAAATATATTTAGTCTGAATACCAAAATCATAGAAGGATCACCAGAGAAAGAAAATCATATACCAATATAGCCAAGAAATGAAATAAAAATATACAGCAGTAATAAAATGAAAAACTATGCATATATTGCATTTTAAAAATTCAAAGAGCTTTCAATATAATATAATAAATCTACAGGGTCAAACTAGTATTGCTGTCAGATGGACACTCTTCCTGCAAGCTTTCAATAGTTTAAAGATCAATAATATGGCAATGTGGGGACTCCCTCCTTTGATGTAAGCACCTCACAATTCAGTTGAATAATTTAGCATATGCAAAAAATAAAGTTTCTCTAAGCATTCTTGGAAATAGTATTGATCCAAAGTCAGAGATCTTGGGTTCACATCCCTCCCTGACCCCTTCAGAAGAAATAGAACTTATCAGAAGAAATTGTGGCCAAATAATTTACAATCCTGTAGCCAACTTGCTGACAGGACTCTCTCAGCCTAGCTGGGATGGTTTTCTGCAAGTATACACAGAGTGACTTGTTGAGCCAATATTTGACATGAATAGGACCTATCAAATCATATGTTTCAATGACATTTCAAGAATCCAAGATAAATTTTGTATTCCAAGGAGGAAACAAAGAGGGATTTTACATGTGTGTGTCCATCCATGCATCCAACTATCTATCTGACATCCATCTATTTATCCTATCTAACTATCAATCTATCTTTTTTATTATAGCTTTTTATTTACAAGATATCTGCATGGATAATTTTTCAGCATTGATATTTGCAAAACCTTTTGTTACAACTTTCCCCCTCCTTCCCCCCACCGCTTCCTCCAGATGGCAGGTTGACCAATACATGTCAATCTATCTTTCAATCTATCTTATTTATTCAACCATCTAACTATTCCATTTTTCTAGCTCTCTACTATATTTTCTATCAATCTATCTTTTGATCTATCCTATCTGGTCTATCTATCAATCTACCTAACTGCTAGCTACCTACCATCTACCCACCAATCCACCTAGTTATCCTTCCAGCTATCTACTATCTGCCTATCTCTCTAAATATAAACCTATCTAAAAGTGCACATATTAGATAGACCTCTCTCTCTCTCTCTCTCTCTCTCTCTCTCTCTCTCATATTCTATATCCATAGACCTATATCCCTTCAATGGTCCTCTACTCCCAATGAAGTCAATTGCAAATTCAGTTTATTCTAGTTCATATATAATCTGGTCCTAGCATATTTTCCAGTTCTCTGCCAAAACAGCTCTCTTACATTCTAAAGATCTCTCAGCTTTGCAAGCTCCCTCACTGATTCACCCTGTTGATTTCCTACAATTCCTACAACTAAAATACCTGTGCCATTCAGTACTATGAAATTATGACTTCCCTGAGGGCAAAAACTGGTTTCCCTGCACTTTTCTGTATTTCCAGCATTCACCATAGAGATCATGCTGACACATAGTAACTATTTTACAAATTTTATTTTTATTTAATTGCATTCATTCCTTCATTAGATGTAACCCCCTCAATCATAGATATTGTATCTCTAGATATGACAATGGCTAAAGAAAGCCCCTTGGAAGTCCAGCTCTTTGATCCTCTCATCATCATATTTAGATCACTATAATTGGCTGTAACTGTTCTGCATACAGAACAAAATAAACATTTCAACACCAATCACAAACTTCACCACAGCCTTTTTAAGAAGTAAAGATATCAGACAGAGAAAGGGACACCCTGAAAAAGGAAGATCAGGAAAACTTCTGATCATCTCTATCTCACAAACAAAGAACATGCAAGCTGGAACGAATGAAAAACAGATTCCTTGATGTTGAATTTTTTATGGTTTTTTGGTGTGCTCTTTTCATGCTTTATACCACCTTAACCCATGGACTTTTGCTTTCAATGATTGATGCAAGGAATCTAGAATTCTGAACATACATTGGCTGTTCTTGTTATATTAATTATAATTATCATCATTGCTTACTTTGTTGGCCTCATTATTTTTATGAATGCGGGATATTGATCACCATCTTACCTGGCAGTTTTCACAGCATTCTCCAAATGCACACTTAAAATTTGGCTTGATTTTACATGTTACGGCATCACAGCAAACATTGGTACACTCCTACAAAAAATCATCGAGGGAAAGCATTACCATGGCTTCAGCTTTTTTTTTTAGTCCCCTCATCACATTCTGTTAGCTCATTTATTCTCAGATAGGCATGGAGATAATTGAGACCAGGTACTACATATCTATTTTATTTATTTATATCTATTATATCTATTCATCTTTTGTATTCATATAAGTATATAACTAATATTATAAATTAGATATTTATATAATATAATAAACATGTTAAGATACTTAAAATAATATATACATATATTTGTATTTTATTTATATAGTTCTGTTATATATTAATATATGTATATAACTAGTATAATAAAATTTGTTCAATATCGATATAATTATATAATCAATATATTATCATAGATACTATTATTATTTCATTTATATTTATTTTTATCTGTTTGTTTTTATTGGTATCCTTCTGCTATCCATCTCATTAATTATGGACCTTTTCATATAATAAGATAATATTTAGATACCTGATTCTATATGTACAGGTTATTCTCAGTTGAAGAAAATCCCTCCATCACTGCATGTTGGCACTTTCTCTACAGATAATGCTCCAAGAGAGTTGCTTAGAGGTAAGGGACTTGTCCACAGTCACACAATCAATATGTACCAGCCTTGGTTAGATTTGAATCCAGGTTCTCCTGGCTTAGAGGCCAGCCCACTCTCCTCTATTCCATAGTACCTCAATATATTACTATTTAGTTGAATTAAAATCAACTGAATTACCTAAACAAACTCCTTCAATTACTTTTATTACTAAGACTTAAATTGTTATTCATATAAACTCTCCCTTCCTACCCCACTCTCTCCTCCAAAATTAAGCAGAATATTTGACTTGTTCATCAAGGATATATTTATTACTAATTACTTTTATTACCAATGAAATCAGTAAAAATCAATGAAATCAATAATTTTCAGGGGCCTCAGTTTACACACTTGCAAGTCTCTTCTATCTATGTCTCTTCCTAGTTATTTAGTTAATTCCATGTTCCTATATAATCTTATTGAATTCCTTTCAATCAATATTTACTTAAACATGCAGAATATGTATTTATAAAATGGGATGGTTAAAGCACAGAAAAGAGACTTTTGTGAGGAATCAAAGAAAATAAACAATATGAAGCTGTTTGCAAATCTTCAACTGATATATTAACTTCAGCCATGATTAATTTGCAAATGGGCTTGTTCCTTAAGATTGTCTGGGTTATAAACTTCAGAGAAGGTCCTGACTTACACTGGTAGGACTTTCTTGATCTTGAAATTCCCTACCTGAAAGAAATCACATGATCAATCTATTTCTGTCTCTATATCTCCCTCACTTTTGTGAAGAAAAAGTCCCACCAACATGGAGAAGATTTGGTGATGTGCCTGCTTTGACTGGGGGAGATAGTTGCAGAACCACTGTGTGATTTGACTGATAAAGACTGTTCATGCAATCATGGAGGCTTTGAGTTCAGATCATGGCTCTGAAATCAGCTGTCTGATTGAGTAAGTAACTAAACCATCCAGTGCTTCTACATGATTCTTGAAATATGTCTTTCTTGGGGCAGCTAGGTGGTGCAGTGGATAGAGCACTGGCCCTGAAGTCAGGAGGACCTGAGGTCAAATTTCAGACACAACACTTCTTGTCTGTATGAGCCTGGGCAGTCACTTAACCCCAATTGCCTCAGCAAAAAAAAATTATATATATATATATATATATATATATATATATATTTCCTCCTGGATGATGTGAAGTTATAGAGAAGGGAATTTGTGTATTGGATTTTCAAATGTAAATAGAACCAAAAGTCCAATCTGTCCTCTATAATAACCATAATAAGTTAACATTTAAATAGGGAATTAAGATTTGCAAATCACTTTACATTCATTTATTATATCATTGATAACCACAACAACCCAAGAAAGTAGATGGCTTATTTTCATGTCCATTTGTACAGATGGGAAAACTGAGGCTATGAGATCCAGAACTCTCTCTACTGAACATCTGTTATATGCTACATTATATTCTGTAGCTTTCATGTCAGTGACAGTGATGAATGCTTGATGGGAGGGAGATGATATGGATTTAAATTACTTTTCTCTCCTGAAGTCTACATTATTATAGATGATAATGATGATATTTTGGCTAATAATAATAATATTGACATTGTCATTGGTGCTGTTATGAGCTTCAAGAATTGAGCATGGCCAAGGACTCTTGGGGGGCTATGGGAAGAGTGGAACCCTGCAAGGAGGAGAGGGAGCTGCAAGATATTTTCTCCTTCATAATTTCATAAAGCACAAGTCTCATAAGGAAGATTCAATTGGGAAGACAAAATAAGTGAATCCTAAGCAAACCAGATAATGAGGTCAACATTTCCAGAAGTCTTCCCACAGTATGAACAGAAAGCAATCATAGCAAAAACAATATATACCATCTTCAGGTTTGCAAAGTACTTCAAAGATATTAGCACAGCAGTCTTCAGAAGGAGACATTATCATTATTTCCACCTTACAGAAGAGGCCAAGGGAGTTCAAAGACTTCTCCAGAGTCACACAGCAAAGTAAGCATCTGAAGCCACATTTGAACTCACATCTTCTGACTCAAAGTCCAGTGTTCTACTCACTGCCCTGCATAGCTAATTCTAAGCAGATACGCTGTCTGGGAAATAGAAGAAGGAGTTTTTGAGTACCTCTGGGGATCCACAATCACATTCTTCTCCAGATTCTATGAGCAGGTTCCCACAGATGGGGGTGGATATTATGTCAGTAGGTAAAGGGACATTCTTCAGGCAGCTTGGGGATGCTGTTCTTAGAAATTTCTCAAAGCTGTTGCGACTACAGGAACTGAAGTCCTTGGGTATGTAAAGGCTGGTTGGATTAGAAATAAGAGTAGGATTATATACCCATGTGTGTGACCCTCACTACATTACAAACAAGGAAAGTGAGGTCCAGAGAAGCAAAGTGGCTTATTGAGCTTTTAAGAATCTAACACAAGATTATAGGATGACAGCTTCAAAGTTCAAAGGGATATTAGAGACCATTGAGTCTGTCCCCCCTCATTTTATAGTTCGTTAGGAAACCAACATTGGCCAAAGAGAGAAATGATTTTCCTAGATTAATGCATTTAGTAAGCAGCTGAGCTACAATTGGAACTCAGGTATTTCTTCTTCAAATTCCAGCATTATTTAATGTCCCTCTCCAAAATCATCAGAAATACTCTCCAGTGCCCCTACTTCTTGTGACAGAGTGTGCCACAGAATGTGGTTTGAAAATCAAAAACTCTGATCAGATTGTGTTCAAATTCTTACAAGGTGCTAAATCAATGGAATTGAGGAGACAATGGTTAAATCTAATTTAGCATTGATTTAATCCTACAACAAATAATGGTTTCATAGTGATGTAACGATTGGAGTATATTCAGTGTGCAGCATATAAGCAAGAAGCTCTCGGGGCCAAAGGGAACTCTGGAAGATTGAGAAGCCAGGATTCAGTTGGGCAGAATGAAGGATTCAGAGAGAGCTGGAGGCTGAAGCTGGCAGAGGCAAAGGACTAGTAACAAGAGCTCTCGGAATCAAGGAAAGCCAACCAGGCTATTTTGGAAGAGACAATAAAGGACTGGACTTCAACAGTTGGCTGTATTTGAGGTGATTATTACTCAGAACTAAAACAAAGGCTGCCCCTAGAAGCTCTGCAAGAAATCTGCTCCCAGAGAACAATTATATTTTTGAGAGAAAAGAACATTACAAGATTATGAAAAATGGAACCAGTCATTGGTATCTACCATGTCCACCCCCTAATGTGTGAGAAATATAAAGTGGGATGTGCTACAAGGAAGCCTCCCTCACCTGAGTGCCCGATCCATCACACATATTGAAGAAGGGCACTTGCACACATAGGTGTCATGGAACATTCCAAAATTATGGCCCATTTCATGAGCCATTGTTCCTGCAACCCTGAGGAGGTCGTAACTGTGGTCCTAGGGACAAAAAATGAACAAAATCAACATCAGGAAGACAGGTTAATTTTCTGTATCCCCCAGCTAGGCTATCTTAGGGACTAGGAACAAGAATCAAGTAACTGAGTTCTTAACGTATTTCTGAAATCTTGGGCAAGGACCTAAGGGAACAACCTGTAAACTTCCACAGCATTATCATACCTTTAGTGCTTAGTACATTGCTATCCTATGGTAAACCTTTAATAACTTGCAAACCACAAAGTACTACAAAGTGCTAGTTATTATTACTGTCCTATATTATAGATTCCTTAGGATTGGTTCATGAATAATTCATTAGGAAATAGTATGACTCCTGCAAAGAGTTTAGAAGGACTGAGACTGTACACCTACCCATTATTATGCAAAATGGGGTAAATCTCTTTAGAGATTAGAAATCCTCTTCTAAAAAGTGAAGAATTTGGAGAAAATGGTCTCTAAGATCACATTGATGAGGCTGTGACTTTGTTGAAGTTAATTAAGGGCATGGAATATGATATAATTCTTTCCTCCCCTGTTCCTCAGAGAGCCTGACAGGACTGGAAAGGATAGGATAAGATTCCCAGTGAAGAAAGCAAAAAAAAAAAAAAAAAATCAGGGAATGTATTAACAACACAACTCAAATACTCTGGTCTCTGTGGAGTAGCTTTAATCCTTATGAACTGGAGAAACAAATGTATACAACTTCATAGTCTCTACATGCACTTTCTTTGTCTTAAGGAAGATTATATAATAAATGGCAGAAAACCCCAGTTGATTTCCCAGCCTACCTGTATAATGCCAACAGAGTGGTATGGAGAGCACATTGTCGACATGAATGCCAAGCCCACAATGGGTCCACTGAGGTCTATCCCACTGGAAAAAAAAAAAACAATTATGTGACCTTGAGCAAGTCACTTAACCCCAAATGACTCAGCAAAAAAAAAAAGTGAAAATGTCACATTTTCAGTAAGTAAATGTCTAGTCTCATGAAATAATGAAGAAGTGGTCAACACAGAGGCCAGCAAAAAGAAGCTTCCTTGATGCTTCCTTCTGTGATTTCCTCCTGGGAAAAATCACTTTTCTGGAAAATGTTCCCTATTTTTACACCTCAGTGATCCCATTGTTCTTTTCAACAAGTTCACTTCAATTCAATAAATCTTACTACATTCCACATAATATACAGGTACTTGAGAGACTGCCCTTAGGGAACTAGCATCCTATGGATAATTGGAAATTCTCCCTTCAAACTCTTCCAGAATCTCATTTTCTTCTATCTTTTTAACATTTAAGAATATTCTTCATAATATTAATAAATAATTAATAAACATATATTATAATATAATATAATAAAAATAAACTACATAGCCATTTCTGGAATGCCTCCCTCACTCCAGAGAATCTTTAATTTAAAAACAAATGAAAATTAAAACCAATCAGGACATCTGATTTTACCTAATGACATGTGTGCAACATTGCACACTCATTAATCTCCATCTCTCCAATAAAAGAAGAGAATCATCATAATAATCTTCTTCTTCCTCTCCTCCTCTTCCTCTTCCTCTTCCTCATCCATCCTTCCTCTTCTCCTTCTTCTCCTTCTCCTTTCCCTTCTTCTCTCCTTCTACTTCTCTTCTCCTTCTCCTCTTCCTCTTTCTCCTCCTCCTCCTCCTCATCTTCTCCTTTTCCTTCTCCTCCTGCTCCTTTTCTTCCTCTTTTTCCTTTTCCTTCTCCTCCTCCTCCTCCTCCCCTCCCTCTTTAACCATTATATAACATTTTAAAGCTTATAATGGTTTTAATTACATACATATATATGTACATGTTTCTGTGTGTATGTATGAATGATCTAATTTGAACTACCAGCTACCTTGTGATGTAAGCATTTTTATTATCCTCACTTTGTGAAGCTAAATGACTCTACCAGTTTCAGCATTCTATCCACTGTGCCATCTAGCTGTCTCAATAACAACAGTATTTCTATAGCTAAAAGCACCCACAATTGGAGGCCTTTTATGTAATTATATTTCTGAAGCCTATGTAATAGTGGAAATATATCTAGCTCTTTAATATTTACTAAGAGCTTAGAATATATTTCACTGGTTTCTAAGAGAAACCTGGGAAGTCAGTTCTGTGGAGGTATTATTATGCCCATCTTCCAAATAAGTGTTAAATTTTAGTATTGGAGGTAGAATTTTAGCCCAAGTTTCCTCTAACTCAGGGCACTTCCCACCATTCCAGACTCCCTCTTACTCTCCATTCATGTGTTTGATAAATACATCCATAAATCCAAGACTCAATGAACATTCAGAAGAAGCCGCAGATTCACAGTCCAGGAAAGAAACATTTTTATGACTACCCTTTTGCATTTATGTGGGAGGGAAATTTTAAAAAAATACATAAAATTTAATGGACTAATTTTTTTTTAAGATTCCATGTAGAGACTCTGAACCATTCCTTCCTCAATCAGTACTCTGAATTTATAGTAAGTTAGGGACCTAAAGAGTAGGTTTCAATGAGCAAAAATTCTTTCCTTGCAAAAATTCAGAAAGCCATGTGTCAGATGACTGAATTTGAAGACTTGGGTTCTCACCAATTAATTTGTTTTCTCTCAGTCAAGACCATTGCCTTTATTTTTTTTTCCTTTTATTTTATATTCTGAACTCAACAAACATGAAACAAATTAGATATTTTTTCTATACCATTAGGAATAGAGAGGACCACATACAATCACTATTATAAATAGCTTTCTTTTCTTTTTACATATATAAATAATTCAACATGTAATACACACATACAAAGAGAGAGCGATACTGTTTTGTAAACTTTAGAATTATATAAAATTGCCAGCACTTATTAAATAATTATTATGAAAAAGTTAAAATTGTTAAATTATCCAGATATTCCCCAAATATCCAGGTACTAAAGAGTTAACTGACTGAGTAGTTGTTGCGACCCTTTCAAACTTACCTGATGAAGACATTAAATACTGTCTGTAAACATTTAAACACAACTTCTTTGGGCAAGATTTTTGCAAGTTTCTTTTTTAAATGCCTTGGGCAACCAGATTTATGCAGTGGACAATCGAAACTTACGTGATTAATTGGGCAACATCATGGCGCTTCATTTTAGGGAGAATGCCCCCTCGCCAATTTGAGAAATTCTCCAAAGTCACATTTGCATTAGGGCTTATTTTTATCTTATTTCCTTGTGTCCATATTTCCATCCCCACCAAAGCCACTTGGATATTGAGCTTTTTATACAGCTGTCAAAAGAAAGCATACTTTAGAACTAAGGAATTTAAACTTCTGATAACAGAGTAGTTATTCAGATTTGCAAAATTTTGCAGAAACTTTTATAAAATTGTATATCTTTCCATACATCCTTGTAAGATACATACTCTGAGCAATTATTTTGTTTATTCTTTGGTCTTTTAATGGCCTTATCAAAAGGCAAAAAGAAAAGACCTAGAGGAAAATTCCCAAAAGGTGCAGAATTTGCATGATGAATAAATGAAAAGATATGAACAAGACTCAAAAAGAATGGAGAGATGCATGGTTAGTTAATGGTTGGCATAGCTTAGAGAAGAAAAAGAAAGAAAGGGGAAGGAGGAAGGGAGAAGAGGAGGAAGAATAGAAGGAGGAGAAGAAAGAAACAAAGAAAGAAAGAGAAAGAAAAAAGAAAGAAAGAAAGAAGGAAGGAAAAGAGGAAGGAAGGAAGAAACAAACAAAAAAGAAAGAAAGAAAGAAAGAAAGAAAGAAAGAAAGAAAGAAAGAAAGAAAGAAAGAAAGAAAGAAAGAAGGAAAAGAGGAAGGAAGGAAGAAACAAACAAACAAAAAAGAAACAAAGAAAGAAAAAGGAAGGAAGAATAACAAGAACAAGAAGGAAAAGGAGAAGGAGGAAGAAGAGTAGATGAAGAAGATAGATTTGGAATTTATTGACAGCCCATATATTGTCTCTTTATCACCTTTGAATTTGAATAAATCATTTAAATTTTTGGATTCTCTATTTTGTTATTTGTAAAATCAAGTTGCTGGACTGGGTTTCCTCTGCCATCTCTTCCAGCTCTAAGTCTCTGATTCTCTAAATCGCTGGCTCTCAATCTCCTAGTTGAGTGAATGTGTGAGGTCCAGACATTCTACTTCCATAAACATCATTCATGAGATTGGCTAACCATTCGTTGAAGATGTTTGATGGATGCATTACTTTGGTTAAAAAATTGGACATAAGTCCTAAAGATCCTTACAGCTCTAGGAGTCTTAATTCTTCTGGTCACTTTGATGGAAGAATCAAGACGGGAATCTCATTAAATAATCAGTGTGGGGGACAGGCAGTACCCTAATTCAGTAATGTGCTTTGTTAGTCTATACCTCAGAGTTGTGCTATCAGGTTCCTTTACTAGTATAACTTTTTTTTTTGGTCAAAAGGATCAAGCAAATGAGGACAGTTCAATGAGCTTTACTTTACTAGAATGAATGCAAGTCAAAAAGCAAAGGATTATGACCGCCATTTTTGAATCTCTGATTTTATTATTACAGGATGATAAATCCACACACATATTTCCAGTTTCATTGGAAGATTGACATGGTCCTTACAAGTAGAAAATGAGTCGAAGAAATTAATTTTCAAAGAATCTTCAGATTTCATTAAGTCCAACCCTCCCACTTTGCAGAATGGGAAAACAAAGGCTCAATTTGGGTCTTAGATCTAGAGTTAGCCAAGACTTTAGATGTGATCTAATCCAATTATTTCATTTGAGGAAAGACTTAGCCAAGACTTTAGATGTCATCTAATCCAATTATTTCACTTGAGGAAATTGAAGCCTAATAAATTCAAGTTATTTATGTCAGATTATGCTGGTAATGAGAATTCAAGACAGATTATGAACCCAAGTCATGAAAATTTAGAGTAATACTTGAAATGGACCTTAGGAATATTAGGACCTTAGGACACACAGGTAATAGCAAATATCAGAGGCAGGATTTCAACAAAGTTCCTCCATCTCCTGAGTTAATGCTGTTCCTATTGTACGTCTTTGGCTCTTAATTCACTGTAATATCACCATGGCTGCTTAAGACTTAAGAAAAGAGATTCAGAACTTTAAAAAAAATCCTATTCTACATTCCTCCTTTAAAAACTGAGGCATGGAAAAGTAGCAAATACCCAAGATAAAGAAGGCCAAGCTTGGATTTAAACCAGATGCTTGACTCCCAAAGGGCAGTTTCCCCAATCCTATATGTTTCTTCCTTGGACATTAAAGTACAGAGTACCTGGTGATATTCCAATAGAAGTTTTCAAGGTAATTCAATAGTAGAGGCAGGTTTAAGAATCAGACCACAAATGGTTTGGGAATTTTTGTGGGGGCAGTATCTTGCAGATTGTGCTTTGAAAAAGATGGCACTGAATTTATGTTAGATTGACTATCAAACCACAATAACATTAACTGGAAGTGTCCTTTAGAGGCAATGAATATAAGATAAACCAGAAATTCCCTCTCTATCAGTGTTCATATGATGATGAATATGTTCATTCTGCTTCCCCTAATTGAACAGCAATAATGGGTATCCCTAACCTTTCTGAGAAACCATGAAAATGCCCTGGCAAACTGCATTCATTTTGACTTAAATAATACAAATCATACCATATTTACAAAGTTGACCATGTCAAACACCCTCTGTCTTATTTCTTCTGGATTTCGGTTGTACTTTCGGAACTGAAAAAAAAAAAGGAACAAGAGTGTCAATTTCAACAGAAACAAAATGGTGGACTCAACGTACCATACTTTGTGCTACATATACGTCTATCTATCCATCTCTTCATCCATCATCTATCTATCCATCTATCGGCAACAAGATGATATAATGAATAGAGATACATCGCCATGAGTTCAAATCTGTCCTGAGACACTAGTGTGACCCTGGGCAAATCATTTAACCGTGTTTGACTCAATTTCCTTATCTATAAAATGATCCAGAGAATCAAATGGCAGATCACTTCAATGTCTTTGCCAAGGAAGTGTCAGTCCCAAAGAATAAGAAATGTTTAAAATGAACATTATCTATCTATCCATCCATCCATTTATGCTTCATCTGGTCTTATAAGATTGTAAATAGTTAGAAGTGGGGACTGTATAATTTTTCTCTTTATGTCTCATACTTCTACCATAACATCTGTAATTTAATCAGGTTGGTAAATCTATTACATGGTTATCACCTTCCACTCATTCAGATGGAAACCAGCTTAAGGCTTAATGGATTACCATAGTCTGCCTTCTGAATCACATTCAGGTTTAAGGGCCACCCTAGGGTCATCCAGGTAGGAGATGTCAGAGAGAAGACAAAAACCTAGGTAATTCAACTACCACCATACATTATTCTACCATCTTTCAGATTTCTTTTAACACTCTGAATATAATAGGTATTTTATAAATCTTTGTTGAATTTATTGAATTCAACTTATGATAGTGTTCAAATTTCTTTCACAATCTTTAAATTTGTCTTATGAGAAAGAACTCTGGGAGATGACTAAAAACCATTACATTGAATTCCCAATCCCTATATTTATGCCCACCTGCATTTTTTATTTCCTTCACAAGCTAATTGTACAATATTTCAGAGTCTGATTCTTTTTGTACAGCAAAATAACGGTTTGGTCATGTATACTTATTGTATATCTAATTTATATTTTAATATATTTAACATCTACTAGTCATCCTGCCATCTGGGGGAGGGGTGGGGAGTAAGAGGTGAAAAATTGGAACAAGAGGTTTGGCAATTGTTAATGCTGTAAAGTTACCCATACATATAACCTGTAAATAAAAGGCTATTAAATAAATAAATAAATTTGTCTCATGAAACTTAATTCCCCAGTATGAGGCAGTATGGAAAGTATTGCCTCTGAAATGCTACATTTCCACCTTGCTTTTACTATAATATTCCTGGACAAAGCACTTTAGTCTTCTGGGCTTCAAGTTCTCCAAATATGAGATATAAGATTTGGATGAGTTGAGAGGCACAGAATGAGGATAAAGGGAGAAGGGAAAGAAACACAAAGAGAGACAGACAGACAAATGACAAATGACTTGGGAATTTTTGTGGGGACAGCATCTTGCAGACAAACAGAGAAAGAGATGAGAGAGACACAGAGATAAAGACAAATAGATAGAGATGGAGACAGAGAGACAGAGACAGACAGAGACAGAGACACAGAGATAGAGACAGAGATAATTGTATTTGGAATTGGTAGGACTGGGTCCAAACTTTAGTTTTGTGTCATGCTATCTAAGTGATTTTGGACTAGTTCTTTCACTTTTCAAGTCTTAGGTTTCTCATCAATGGAAAGAAAGGTTATATATGTATATATTACATTCTATATATAGTAGAATATGTTATATATATATATATATAATGTTATATGTGTATTATATTTACATTTGTGATAATATATAGTATGTTAATCATAAATGTATATAAATCATACATTGTACAGACAATTCAAATATATAATTGAAAATCTGAATCTACAGCATTGGGGACCATTGCCAACTGAAAAATCAAACGAAAAAATGAGAGTGCATATCTATCAATATAATGGCAACAAAAAAATATAAGATTAATGGAAAAAGAAAATGAGAGTTTGAAAAAAAAAACAGCCACCTGTTTTTCTTAGTCCCATAGATGATGTAAGGAAAGTACACTAACTCCAGGTTATCAGCTCAGTGTTCAAGTTGACCTTTTTCTCCTTAGAACAATTGGTGCCTAGGTGACACAAAACCCTTTCTCCCTTTTAACAAGGCAAACAACACTTTTCCCTTTGTTCTCTCAGGAGCTGTGTAAATTATTTTCTTTATAAGGGAATTAACCAGAACATTGCTTTATCTGAATACTCACCACTTTATTATCCAGAACCAAATAGTACTCGATACATTTCTTTTGATTCATGTCTTCTAGTTTCTAACAAGAGATATAAAGAGGAAATTATTAATATGCTATATATCATCCCAGTGCTTTGATAGGAACACCTGCACCTGTTTATAATTCGACAACATGACTCAACAAACATCTCTTTTCCTCAAATAACAAGTATCGACAAGTTTCCAAGTCATATGAGCAACAAGATGGAGGACTAGGCATTTTCTCTCATCTCCTGACCTCTCAAACTTCCCTAAAATATAAATTATGTTTTAAAGATAAAGTGACTTCAGTTGTCTCCATGGTCTAGGACACCAAGAATCTAAAAAATATGAACTGAAGGCTTCTAAGAAGATATATCAAAAGTTAAATCAAAAACAACAGAAGGAACATGGCCTCCAAATGTAATAAGTGAGTTCATTTCATCAATGGGAAAAAAAAAGAATGTTCAAGAGCAAAAAAGCGTTTGAAACATTTTTAGAAAGAAAACCAGAGCTGAAGAGATTGTTTCTTAAACAACCTAAACAATAGAAATTTAGGAAGAGTGAACAAATGCAGCAGTCAAAAATATTAGCAGTAATATCAGGACAATGGAGAAACCAATAGCAAAGCAAAACTCTAGTTGAGGAAATATCAAGAGACGGGTGGGAAGCATTGTAGACAGAACCTGGTAATACTTTTTCTTACAGGTGAGTCAATGATTTTTTAAAATCACATTATAATATAGGAGGATACATGAAAAAAGAGGAGGGGGGATAGAGAGGAGGATACAGACCACCATGGTCAAATCAAGAGTTAGTGATGAGGGTAAGGGAGCCCTGTGGTATTAGAAATTAGAAAAAAACCTATAGGAGAATAGATGAGGATGAGGTAGGGGGTGGGGAGGATTGAAAACAAAATTAAAGGAAGGAAGTTTTACTTTGGTAGTGGGAGAGACTTCCACTGATAAATGTACCTATGGGTGAAGAAAGATGGTCTGAGAAAGAAAATGGAAACTTATTCGGGCAGTGACTTGTGGGATTTGGTATCCAAAAATTCTACTCATGCTACATTAGGAGATACATACTTGGATTCCTTGAATACAGCCGGAACCTCAGGGAATGGGGGAACATCAATACAGAGAGGGCATTGGGAGAAAATAGGAAAAGAAAAATAACCACAGGAGGGTATAGGTCAATGGGAGGCCAAATAATGAAAAATGTGATCAGGGAATGTGGGCCACCCTAGGACATTGTCCTCTCTAGCACCTATGGTAACTGGAATTGTTTTAGGAGTAAGATAAAAAGGGAAAGGAGTATTCACAGAGCAAATGCTACTTGGCATTCACAGAAACCACCTACATGGGAGAGCCTAGAATGGACACTTTGGAATCTTTGATTATGTAAGGAATATAGAGAAAAATAAAGAGATTAGGCAATTATAGGATGAAGAGACAATGAATAATGAAGAGAGTGAAATCATTTTGGGAAAGGAGTATAAAAAGGAAATTTTAAAAACTAATAAACAAGACTATTGGAGGGAAGAAAAGGAAGGCAAATATTGACTGAGAAAAGGTGGAAGAGGGAAGAGAATTATATAACATAATAAAAGAAAGAGGAAAAAAGGAACTAATAATAAAAATCCCAAAGGGAAAGTAATAACAAATGAGAGAGAGAGAGAGAGAGAGAGAGAGAGAGAAAGAGAGAGAGAGAGAGAGAGAGAGAGAGAGAGATCAAAGTTGGAGAAGAGGGCCAATGGAAAAAGTGCTTTATAAAAAAAAAATAAGGTAAAATAACTGAAGGAAGTGTAATATTTACATGAGATGAGAGAAAATCATAACTTGAAAAAAATATTAGAAACAGATGGAAAAAATATAAATCTAACATAGATTTACATGTAAATGGTTTAAACAATTCAACAAAATAAGAAAAAAGGAGATTTGGATAAGAAAGCAAACCCCACAATTTCTTTCTTCCAAGAAATTTATTTCAAAAATAAAAACATACATAAAATAAAACTGAGAGGATAGAAAAAAATTATTATGCATTAAATGCACAAAAATAAGACAGGAGTTGCAATGACACTATCCGACAATGCAAAATCAAATATTCAAAAATGAAAAAATGAATAAATAAACAAGAAAAAGAATTATAGATAGCAAAACATTTTCAGTAATAAACTTATATTTCCCAGATGCTTTAACATCCAAATTCACAAAGAAAACCTTTTTTTTTTTTTGAGCTACAAGAACACATAGAGAGTAACACAATAGTGATAGCAAACCTCAATATACTTCTCAGATTTGGATGTCTAATATGAAGATAAACAAAAAGGAAAATTTGCAACTGAATTTAATAAGTCTCTGCTATGTGCCAAGGGCTGAGAATATAATGACCAAATAAAAATAAGTTCTGATTTCAACAAACCTGCATTCTACAGGAGGAATCAAATGCATATCTGTGGATAGCTGAATATAAAATAAATATGGAGCATTTAATCATACACTTACAATGTAGACATTTGTTTATTTATTTTCCCATCTCATTTGAGATTTTGCACAATATATTGCATATAGTTAGGGCTCAATCCAAGATTAACCTTAGGTAAACTTTGAAGTTCTTGGAGAATATCCTCTGTTTTTTTTTTTCTTCCCACTATGTCCCTTGTTTCACCTAATTGACTACTCAAGACTCATCCTCTCTAGACTCGTCTTCTCCAGGTTCATCCTACCCAGACTCTCTTTAAACTTCTCTCTAGTTCCTCCTTTTCCAAGATTCCTCCTGTGTTGCTTTTCACCAAGGAATCATTCTCAGTCAATTGTGAAATTTAGCAGTCCCTCATGAACTAACTCTTGCCAAGGTAGTAAATTAAAATTCATTACCCTTCCCATGGACATCTTCAATTAAATGTGAGACAATTCCCTAATCAAGAAGTAACAAGGTGGAAGTAACAAGGGTGGAATTTAAATTATAAATGACAAATAGTTAGAGTGTTAAGAAATAATATTAGGGGCTCTCCCCATCACTTGGGCTAAGATGAATGCATTCCAGATGAAAACATATTTCTTAGACTTGTACAAATGAAATGTCAATATAAAAAATGTGAGAACATATACATATATATGTACACAATTTATATATTGTGAATATATTAATATGTAATACATAATATATAAATGTATTACATATTAATATATTCACGGTATACACAATTTATATGTACTACACACAAACCATATAGCACCATTTAAATCACAGATGGATGCATAATCTATAGACTATTTTTCATGGAATTTTTTATATTACATGTTCATGCCCATATCTAGATTAACTAACTATGAAGGGCCTCATCATTCTACTTATTCTCCCTCCATTTTCCTGACCTTTAAGAAGGAAATAAAATAATAAAAAAAATCGTAGAATTAAAGCTAAAAACAAATATCAAAAGTCCTTTAGTCCAACCTGATCATTTTTCAGATAAGAAAATTGAAATCCGGAAAGATTAACTTATCTGGGATCATATAGTTAGTAAATAATGATTTGGGATTTAGCCAACAACCAACTGATCATCATGTACAATCTGTACAATTTTCTCAATATTATTATTCTCAATAATGTTAAGACAGTTATTATTACTGACTCTTAAATCTGTTAATCTCAATGGTAATAGTCTGATCAAATGGGCTGTTAGGTTGGCTGCCATTGTGGTTGTCAGTTGCGGTCCCAGCATAACCAGGAAAGTTTGGGTGAGTTAGGATAACTCTGTTGCCCTTAAGGATTGTTTTGACTGATTCCTTTCTGAACTGAGCATAATACATGGCAGGGGTAGGGAGGGAGAAGCATGATACTTACCACAGCATTATTCCCTGATCTTACAGTTTTCTCCAAGACCAGATCTTCTTCTATCGTATCCACTCCACAGGATGTCTCAGGAAGGTTCTGTTCCTGACTTTCATATGTGTATAGAGCATGCTCTTGCTCTTCCTGCTCTGCCAGCCCCAATGGTTCAATTAAGTACCTTTGTTCCTGATGTTCAAAGAATCCCCTGAAAGACATCAGAGCCAAGCTTTCCTCAAACATTGATTGATAGTTGGGTTTTAAGGAGAGATTCTTGGCCAATGGATTCTCAGAGCAAGAAGGGACCTCAAGCACATACACCTCATACACAGAAAGGAATTCTTCTATAGCATAGCCAACAAGTGATCCCCCACTGCCAGCCTCTTCTTGAGAACTCTGATAAAGTACAATTCTGGACCTCCCAAGAAAGTCAAGGGATCTTTGTTTTCCTTACATCAAGTCTAAACTTCTCTCTTCAACTTCCCCCATGGATCTTGGCTCTATCCTCAGGGTCCAAAAGTCCTAAAATAAACCTTTGTCTTTAATAGAGCCCTTCAAATACTTGAAAACAGATGTGAAGCCATGTCCACCAGTGCCACTACATTTCTTCTTTGGGATAAACATTCCCGGTTCCTTTAAACAAATCTCATATACCACAGACGTCAGATATCCTGGTTTGGCACCAAATTGTCAATAGCCTTCTAATGGCTCTGGAAACCAAATGGACTTAAAGAAAGCACTTGAACAAACTCTGTGACTTCAGCCAGGTACTTAGATGCACTCTTTGGCCCTGTGGGCTCATCTGTGTGGTGACCAAATCTTCATCGTAAGATGATGGGCCACTGAGACAAATCTATAGGCAACATTAGATTCATCATCACTCATCAGAAAAAGATTTTCTTTGTCTGGTTTTGACAAGTTTTAGAAAAATTTCTGTCACATCATGTATATATTCTCTCCCTCTGCTTACCACCCAGAGAAAAGAGCTGTAGATTCCTCTTTTGGATCACTGGATGCTTCAGCATCCCCGAGAAAGAGAGGATTCAACCATTACTGCTTCACTCTGCTTTCTCAGATCCTTCTTGGATTACTACTCTCCTTACACTCTCTGGGAAGCCACACTCCTAATCCTTGAAGGAAATGTACCTGCTTCTGGCTACAACAGATATTCTTAACCTGAGATTCCTGAACAGAGGATGTATGTACACGTGTGTGTGTGTGTGTGTGTGTGTGTGCGTGTGTGCACGTGCGCGCGCACAAAAGTCTGTTTCAGTATAGTTGGTTTCCTTTGTGATCTTATGTACTCTATTCATTGCAATCAATATTTATTATTTACTGGATCCTTGGTGGTACACCAAGCAACTAATGGATAAAGTGTTGAGTCCAGAGTCAGAAAGCCTCAGACACTTACTAACTATATGAACTTGGACAAGTCTCTTAACCCTATTTCTTTCAGTTATTTCATCTGTAGAGTGAGTGGGAGAAAATAATGGCAAATGATTCCAGTATCTCTGCCAATGAGAGCTTAAAAGAGGTCACAAAGAGTAAGAAATGACTGAAATGACTGAACAGCAAGAGTAGCACACTGGATAAAAAATGGGACTTGACGTCAGGATAATCAGTTCAAATCTGGTGTCAGATACTTTCTAGCCCTGTGATGCTGGGTAAGTCATGTAACCACTGATTGCTTCAGTTTCCTCATCTGTAAAATGGAGATAATAATAACATCTACCTGTCAGGATATTGTGTGTAACAACTGAGATAATATTTCTAAGGCATTTAGCCTGGCACATATTAAATGCTATGTAAATATTAGCTATTATTATAATTTTAAGACTGGGTCTGTAGGCTTCACCAGGATTTCCAAGAAGTCTCTTACACAAAACAAATTAAGAAGCTATGACATAGATTATCTAACACCCTGGTGTTTAAGAGAATCTAAAATTGCTTCTTAACTCAAGGTTCACAGTGATTCTTCTTCCTTTTCTCCTTCATGTTCTTCTATTGTTCTATTCTATAAACTCCTAATATGGGTCAAAATTCTCCCTCTTCTGCTTTTTTTTTTTTTTTTTTTTTTGCTTTCACATTAAAAGTCTTTTTTTGCTCTCTTTTTCTAAGAAAATACAATCACCCATGAGTGTGTGAATAGGCATTTCTCAGGCCCCTTTGCTTTCTCTCCAAAGAAAGGATCAACCTATACCTTGAGATAGATAATAATTACTTGTTCTATATGGTTTACTATTAATTTCTCCCCATACTTCACACATAAAAGATCATCAATCCTCATCTTTCTTTTTAGTTGTTCTTGTAGCCAACCTGGTTGTTTTTCCTACTCATCTAATTACTTTCCATATCATTTTGTAAATCCTTGATAAAAAGCTCAACCAATGAAGCCTTCTCTAATCCAATTAATATTTGAAGGTTATCAACAAAATGCTTTGAATGTATTCTCCTAGTTTTCTTTACTTGCACTGTATGACTGGCTGGCCTTACTTCTCCAACTGTATTTTAAATGACTTATCATATTCAAATCATCAAGGAAAACATACTATTGCCAGCTTTCTTTGGCCACACATCTCTATACTGCTCTTTGGGTCATCCATGATAGTAATCATCCTAAAATGGTGGTGTTCATATCTTATTCAGAGCTTATATTCCATTGCAAGGAGAATATTCATTCAACACACTAATGTTTACAATTAGGTGGGTAAAGATATTCTTTCTGCTGACCCAAATCAAGTGTTCAAACATGAATTTCTGAAGACATGATAACAAACAGATTGATTGATGAGCAGGAAAGTAAGGATTTGCCTAAGGGAGTATACACGCACCAATGACAATGCATAAAGAACTCACTAACCAATAAGGAAAAGACAGATAAACAGGATGCAAACAAAGTATAACATGACACTATAAAAGTATAATTTTGAGCACTAAAAATAAAACTAACTGAATCTAGTGAAGAAAACTAAGAAAAACAACAAGGCGAAAATATATGTATACAACACACACAAACACACACACACATATTCTCTCAACTGTATTGGGGAGGGGGGAGAAGATGATTAAAGAATGGATTAGATGACTTCTTGGAATGGATGCAGAGAAGTCAAGGATATTCTTTTAAATATCTGTTTTCACTGCCAAAAGACTGTGATTTGGGGGAACTAGAAAAGTAGAAGAAAATGCTCACAGAAAGTTTTATTTATGAGAAAAATAAGGAGATATCAAAGGATCTCTTCCCTTCAGCAGATGGGTCCAAGAGGATCTGGAAAATATAACTCCTGAGCTACTATCAGGAATCTTTGAAAAATGGAATGGAACAATAAAAATACTGCAGGATTAGAGAAGGACCAATGTCCAGATAAATTCTCAAATTATAAAACTGATGTTGTGCCAATTATGAACCAGATTTTTATTCCTGGAAAATTATGTTATCTTTTTTTTTTTTGTATAACACTCAATGTCCTTTAGAGAGAAAACAGAAGTTTAAAAAATGAGTATACTCTTACTATCTCTCCATATAACCTAAAAATCTACTTGGTTCTTTATAAATATAAAGGTTACTGAGTATTTAAAAGAGAAAATGGCTTCTCTCAAAAGCAGTTCATGCCAGAGTAATTGGACTTCCCTATTTAATAAGGTTGCCTGATTGCCATTTCTAAAGCTAGGGGCAGGTAGATGGAGCAGTGGATAGAACATGGGCCCTGAAGTCAAAAGGACTTGTGTTCAAATCCAATGTTGTACACTTAACAGTTACTAGCTGTGTGATCCTGGGCAAATCACTTAACCCAATTTGCCTGGCAAAAAAATAAAATAAAATCACCAAAATAAGAGGAATTCTATAGATCTACTTGACCCAGATGTTAAAAAAGCATTTGAAAGTCTCATATGTTATTGTTTATTGATGTAGAATTAGATATGGGCTAAACAATAGTCCATTTAGCTAGATCAGGAACTAATTGAATAAATAGCTCCAAAGAGAAGTCATTCATGATTCAATTTGAAAAGAAGTCTCTTTAGAGGGCTGCACATATCTGAATTTAGCATCATGGTATTTACCTTCTATAGTTCTGAACTGGATGCAGACAACTGGTCCAATTTTCAGAAGACCCAAAGTGGTGAAAGAGAGTGTGACAGAATCAGGATTCCCAACTATCTCTATATTCTAGATTTTTTGGTTGAAATTAGCAAGACAAAAATAAACAAGAATAACTAGAACGTATCACTCTTGGCTCCAGAAATTCAACAAGGTTGAAGATAGGGAGGTAGATCTAAAATTTAATTCATCTGAAAAAGAGAGTGTATTGAATGCCTAGGATATAACTACTCAAAAGCATGGTAGCATAATAAACAACCTTCAATTCCCAGATCAAATCAATTAGTTTGGCAGGCCTGTAGACTTCCTAAAAGGGAGTAATAGTAATAAAGCTAAAAAGCATGATTCCATTAGAATTTTATTTGATGTGAGTTCCCTGAGGGCAGGTCCTAGTTTTGCCTTTCTTTGCATCCTGGTAGTTATATATAATGGCTGATTTAGCAAATGTTTGTTCATTGATTGATTATGAAGGTTTTAAAATACATTATGAAAAGATTATGGTGTTTTCTACAGGCAATTAGGGAATAATTTGAAATTTTTGAACTTGGGCATAAATTAGTATTGTACTTATAAAGTTAATTATCTCCTCTATCTGGACCAATTCAAAGTATCCAAAAGGCAATTGGAATTGTGAGAATAAAGGTAAGAAAAAAACATAAGGTTGGATAAGTAAATTTGAGAATAACCTGCATAAAGATAATTGAATCCAGAAAATAATAATAATTAAAATAATAATTGAATCTACCAAAGATGATGAAATTTCCAAATGAAATATCATAGAAGGAAAAGAGAAAAAGATCCAGGAGAAACAACCATGGTTAATAGGAGCAACTTTAGTGAATATCAAACAAAGGACTTATGGTCTTATAGATAGGAGCAGAACCAGAAAGGAAAACCTAGAGAAAAGAAAATGTCAAAGAGAAGAGAATGATTAATAGTGGAAAAGATCTGAAAAGATCAAGAAGGATGAGGGTTGAAAAAAGGTCAATGAACATAGCAATTAAGAGATCCCTGGCAATTTTATAAAGTAATGTCTGTTGAATGATAAGAGCAGAAGCCAGATTGCAGAGAATTGAAAGACAGTGGGAAAAAAAGATCTACTTCTGCATATTTGTCTAAATTTCTCTCATTTTTACTCATTATTCTAGGTCTGTCCTTTCAATTTAAGAACAAACTACATCCATATTCTCTTTCTTCTTTGTTCCTTTAACTTTCAGAACAACAAACCAGATAAATTCCTATTTCATTACAACCCTTCAAATAATTCAAATCATAGGATTATTTATCCAGAGATGGAAAAGTTGTGGGTTATAAATCTCCTGTCCAGTATAAATCTCCCCTTTTACAAATAAGGAAACTGAGACTCAGGAAGATTATGATTTAAACAAACTCTCATAGATAGTATATCAGATTCAAGATTGAACCTAAATCATCTGACATCAGATGCAGCAGCCTGTGTATTATAGGTCATATTGTGATTTGAAAACCATCATCATCCCCACTAAAAATCAGCAAATCAATTCTCCCCAATTGCTTCAAGACAATTTCCTAAGGCATATTTTTTTTTATCCCTTACAATCCTTCTTACTTCCCTTTAGCTTGTTTTAGCTTGTCAGTGTCGTTACTTAAAGCTAGCAGACAATGTTGGGCACACACTACAAATAGGATCAACCTAAAGAAGAATACCGAATCTAGGAGGAAAAATATCTGAAATCCTTCCAGGTCCAATTTCATTTAAACTCTAATGTAACTGAACTTCTTTTTAATAAACAGCTAATACAAAATCAAGGTCAAAATGTCATCTCCATATATAGAGCTTGCTACGAGAAACTGTGATGATTAGGCAGCTGCCTTCCAGCTGTTGCATGGATAGACCATTCCATCTCTCCCCATGAGCCTTTGTCAGAATAGTCCCCCTTAGCATATACTCACACTTTCTTTATGTCTTCCCTTACAGAATGACCACCTTGGGCTTGTAACCCAAAGAAATCATAAAAGAGGGAAAAGTACCCCTATGTGCAAAAATGTTTGTAGTAGCTCTTTGTGGTGGAAAGTGAGTAGATGCCCAGCATTTGGGGAATGGATGAATAAATCATGGTATGTGGAAGTAAGGGAATATTATTGTTCTATAAAAAAAGATGAACAAGCTGATTTAAGAAAGCTGGAAAGATTTACATGAACTGATGCTGAGCAAAACAAGCAGAACCAAGTAACCAGGTTGTACATAGTAACAGGAAGATTGTGCAATAAACATGACAGATTTGGTTCTTCTAAGAAGTTCAGTGATCTAAGGCAATCCCAATAAATTCTAGTTGTAAAATACCATCTGCTTCCAGAGAGAGAACTATGGAGAATTAATATTAATCAACACATCCTATGCTCACTTTTTATTTCCTTCTGTTTTTTTCTCCTCTTTTTTTCCTCTTTTGTTCTGATTTTTCTCTACCAGCATGATTCATAAGGAATGTACGTATATAAGAAAAAGTGTTTTATGTGTAATGGGAGAAGATAAAAATTCAAAAAGTATTTAAAATTAAGTATTAAAAAGGAATGTCCAGCTTTTGTCAAAGCATAGTTTAAAAGTTAGATCTCCCTCATCTAGGAAAAAGTCTAAGGAGACTGCTTGTAAATCAAAACGTGGTATGTACATTTTATTTTTATTTTTTATTTGTTTTTCCTTTTGCTTTGATTTTTCTCTCCAAATATGATTCATAAAGCAATGTGTATTAAAAATAAACACCATAATTTTTAAAAAGAGCTAGACTTCACTAGGTATTTAGACAATCTAAGAAATTTGTCACCTCTAAATCTATGTTTTTTCTGATTATTCACCTTCTCTTCTTATTGAAACTTTCATACAAAAACAGATTTAGAGCTAGAATAGATAATAGAGGTCATCAATTCCAATTGCATCATTTTATAGATGAGGAAACTGAGACTGAGAAGCATAAATAAGTCTTGCCCAAGATAACCCAGTTAGTGATAAAAGCAGGATCTGAACTCAGGTCTTCTTTACTTTCAGCTCAAAACTCCATCCACCATACAATTTAGCTGTCTCTATTATTTCTCTATATTTACTTAACTGTATAATTGTTGTATTATGACAATAAAATATAAGATTTTTGAGGATAGAGATGAGTTTATTTTTTGGCTTGAAATCTCCAAAACCTGGCCTTGTACATAATAAATGATTTAGAAATCTCTGCTGATATAGTTTCATTGGTTAGTTGGTTGGATCCTTGAGGCTAGAGAATGTTTAAACTTTTTCTTTGTATTTCAGTGTTTAACTTAGTTTCACATAGCAAGTACTTAATAAATATTTACATAAGGGTTATTATGTGCCAGTGCTAAGTGCTTTTTAAAAATATCAAATTTGATTCACACCACAACCCTGCAAAACATGTGCTATTATTATGAAAAAATTTACAATTAAGGATAAGTAATTTACCTGGAGTCACACAGCTGTAAGTGTCTGTGATCAGATTTGAATTCAAGTCTTCATGACTCCATACAAAAAAAATCATAGCCTTGTGGGACTGAGTGGGATGAGGTGGATCTATGACCTCCTCAATTTTGAGTACTCCCATCACTGGTCCAGAGATTACAATCCACCTGTCCCTTCTTAGACCCCATTATGGAAGCTTCTTTCCACTGTATTTCTGTGAAGCCTGAATATACAAGAGATTTAGTCAATATGCTAAAGGTCATTTGTTTGTGGCCAAGTTCCTTCCTTATATTTCATTCTGCATCAACTGCCAATAATTCAGCAGAACTGGATTTTGAGTCAGGAGACTCATGTCTACAGTAGTTGTCTAATACAAAGAGAAGAAGCAGGAAGAATGGAAGGACAAAGAGAGAATGATATTGTGTGATGATGATGATGATTGACATGGACTTTGCACTTATCTCTTCCTTTGTGAGGAAGAAGCCCAACTTGCTATATTGGACATAAAATCCCAGGCTATCCTGTTTGTGGAGAGTGATTTGTATGGATGGAACTCTTTCAGCCTCCATTATCTATCCCTTAGCCAAACTGCAAAGAACTCACCTCAGACCCTGACAGGTACTAATGCTGGCTGTAGACATCTCCTCATTTATGATGTGTCCTTGGTAATAGCAGTTTTCCTGAGTGAAGATAGGGAAAAAGTGATTCAAGTGATGTTCAGTCTTTCATCCACATAAAACTACAGAATATAGATTTAGAAACAAGAATAAAATGAAGAAAAAATATTTGTATGGCCAAAAATACATTTGCAAAGTGTCCAGGCTCTGCTTCTCTCTCTGGTACCCCATTGACCTCAACACACATGTGCTCTGAGCAGCTGCTTAATGCCTAGTCATAGTTCTGGGACTGGGGCTAGATAATAGCAAAAAGCATCAAATACGCAACTCTGGGTAATTTCCCTCTTCACTGAAATAAAGACAATTTTATGTTTTCTTAATTACTCAACTATCTCAACTCTAGAGAAAAAACAAAGTAGAATGGAAATAGAGATTGCTTCACTCTCCACATCTCCATTTAGTAGAACAGTGCTGTTATAAATATGCTGTCAGGAGTGTATGAGATAAGGTGGTTTATTTGTGGTTCTTACAAGAAATGGCCAATCACCCAAGGATCAGTTGCTGGGGAAATCCATCCTAATAGATCTGAGAATGAGCATTTTTTCCTGTCCCAAAGCACAAGGTTCCTCCTCATCACTTCATTGGCTGAGGATGATGAAATTAACAGATTTCCTAGTCCTCCCATTGCATGTTCTTCCCTCATCATACAACCCATCTTCAAAAATCTCCTTTGGGGAGGAGAAGTTAATATTAATGAACAATGAGCATACACATTTGGTGTTTACAATGACCTTTCATCCATTTCTTGTTTTTTGCTTGATTTTTATCAATTTATCAGATCAGCAAATTAATATCTTGGTTTGTACAGCTAAGTCAGCTGACATAGCCATAAGTCTTTATCCCTATATGTAAATACAATTTTATAGATTTCTCACAGGAGCTTGACACATAATCAGTACTTAATCAATACTGGTTGTTTGATTAACTGATTGATTGATGGAAGGCTAGTTTTGAATTCAAGGAGACCTGGTTTCCAGTCCTGTTTATAGGACATATTAGCTGAATGATCTTGATCAAATGACTTCTCTCACCCCAGACAATTTTCGACGACAACAAACTACTGAGAAGATATCGATGTCTATCAGAAAAGGACTTTGCATACCAGAAGTTCATTAGCTAGATAAAATCACAAGTCTCAAGCAACCAAAAACTGACACCCACCCACACACCCACACACACACATACACACACTTCACTTCTTGGCTAGACAGTCTTCACTTAAAAATATTCATCTCCCCTATATTTCATAATTTTAGGTAAATAGTTGTTCACACATTCATTGTTCTCTTCTTCTCTTTAGTGGACCTATTCATGTTCAACTCATAAGATCAAGACTTCAAAGGATTTTAACTACCATTGTATCCAATCATCTCATTTTAGCTATGAGCCAAATGAGACCCAAGCAAATTAAGTGATCTTACAACTTATGAGTATTTGTAGTAGAATTTGAATCTAGGTCTCCCTGATTCCAGGGTGAGCCCCCATTCTCTAAACTTCATTACCTTTATTCATTAAGGAACCCAACCAATGTCTTCTGACAGGTGTGAAACAGAAAAGGATGTAGCCCAGGGGAACTAAAAGTTTTATTTAACTACAAGTTCTCTGAAAGGTTTCCTTGAGGGAGTAAAGCTTAGTGACAATAGACTGAGACTCCCTATCTTGTTGTGTACCATTAATTCTAGCCAGCTAGTTGATGCAGTGGTTAGAATTATGGACCTGGAATGAGGATTATCTGAGTTCAAATCCATCCTCAGACATTTTCTAGCTATGAGAGCCTGGATAAATCATTTAACTTTTCTTAGCCTCAATTTCCTCAACTATAAAATGGGGATAATATTAGTATAGTGGGGTCATTACAAGGATCAAATGAGACAGTAATTAATTGTCTACTTAACACAGTATCTAGTGACGAGGACCTAAATAACTGGGTATGATTGACAGAGAAAGGATGAAATATTGATGGCAAGCAGGAGGGGCACTGAGGGGGGTCATTTTAGCCTTATGGTCTCACCTTGCTGTGTCTAGCCAAGAAATCCAAGTTATGTCAAACCCCTAAGGTTAAATTTCCCCTATAAACTTATCCATGGCTCATGCCATCCATCATCTTGATCTATTTCTTGTCACTGGACCCAGATGGCTCTGGAGGGGAAAGTAAGGCAGGTGACCTTACACAGCCCTCCCTCACTTAAACCCAAATCATTTCATGATATGGCATCCTCTCCCTGATGTTATGGTCCTTCAGCCCTTCCCTATGCCATGTAGTATCTTTCCTCTCATTCCCAGTAGTTCTCATGGTGTTTCTCCTCTCATCCCCCACCATGCCTTATGATGTCTTTCTTCTTATAGCTAACTAACAAGTTTTATGGTGCTGTCAGCTAAGAACATATTCCAACCTCATGGGATGTTCCCTTTCCCCAGGGTTAATTGTAAGTTCCATTGGGGAATCTGTCTTTTCCAACATTAATTATTAAAATTCCTTTTTTACCATGTGCTCTCCCAATTTTATTTCATTTTGACCATTCCTGGTGTCTATTGTACCTCTTTATTTTTTTCTAATTTCTTTTCCTAAATAAATCTATCATTTGTCAAAGAGAATGGCTATTGGGAATTCTTCATGACTGAATGGCAACAGTCGGTGCCTACATCAATCTTCTAAATCACCTCATTTGGTTCCAACAACCTCATCATCTAGTATACAGTTAGTACCATATATATGTCAACTATTATTATTAAACTGCTTACACTGGACAAGGACAGAGAGGCTAAAAAATAGTGAGTCTCAGACAAGTGTCTCCATACACCTGGAAAAAGGAGATTCAGAAAGTAATGATGAGCCATATAATGTCCCCAACACAGCTTTGTGGGTAGAAAGTTGTCCTGGGTGTCAAATAGAACTGGGTTCAAGTTTTGCTCCTGATTTATACTAACTTTGTCACTCTTAGCAAATTATGGATCTTCTAAGTACCTCTGGCAGCTCTCCAAGTGTAAAGGCTACAAAACAGGTACTGACCAGCATTGGTGGAGGAATCTGACTGGGAGTTGTTTATGATCTCTATATATCTGCTTCTAGATAGATAAATATACATATAGATAAGTACATAAATAAATGAATGAATGATAAGTAAATAAGCAAGTAAATAAATAAATAGATGAATAAATAGATAGATTAATATAAATAAATAAATGAATAAATAAACAATTAAATGAATAAATAGATGAATGAATAGATGATAGATAGATAGATAATCAAATAAATAAATTTGTCCAAGCAAATAAATACATAAGGACATAACTAAACAAACCCACAGACAAACAGATAAATAAACTATGTGAAATTCTGATCTTTGTCTCAGTGATATACCCAGGAGATGCCCCATGACAGAAGGGAATAGCCTGACAAATAGCCTGTCAGGCTATTCCCTGACAAAACTTTTCTAACAGCAACGGCAGTGTTGATTTGATTGGGCTTTCAGAAATGGAAGAGGTGATTGGGGAGCAAAGGGGAACTTGGCTTGAGTTGACATAGACATAGTAGGTCATGTGAGACATTTTAATATATCTCTTAAAAGATCATATGATTAGAGAAAGCTCCCAAGGTCACTTATCTATGGCTATGGCATAAGACCCAGTAGAAGGTCAACACCTAGAGGGCAGAGGCAACTGTTCTCTATGTCTTCAGTGCTTAGACTGGAATGGACACAGAAAAAGGGCTCAAAAAGTGCTGATTGATTGACTAATTGGACACCCAGAATCCCAGTAAAGCACCTGAAACTTAGGAGCAAGGACAAGATCAGTGTAGGCGATGTATAGTCATCGCCTGGATTAGCCTAGGATAGCAAGAGGTTAAACAACTCATGAGGGATCACACAGTCAGAGGCAGGATTTGAACTCAGGTTTTCTAGGACAGCTCTCCGCCCACTATGCCATGCTATCTCTCATCTGGCACTTAGCCCGTCCTCAATAAGTGCTTTTGAATAAATGAATGTATCAGGGCAGCCAAGTGGTACAGTGGATTGAGTCACAGAGCCAGGAGAATCTGAATTCAAACCCAGTCTCAGACACTTACTAGCTGTGTAACCCTCAATTGCCTCCTAAAAACTAAACAAAATAAAAATAAATGAATGAATGTTCATCGCCATCATCATTGACATATGTGTTCAGTGAGAATCCCTGCACCCCACTCTGAAACCAATTGACTTGAGTGGATCCCCATCCAGGAAGACACTGTGATACGCACCATGATCTGAGGGCTTGAAGTGACTGCCTCTCCTGTGGATGAATATTGAACTTCCACATAATCTGGGGACAGGAACTCCCTAAAGAAAAAACACGGAGAAAGGTTATTGAGACTAATTAGAAAGAATAGATGGCAACAATATTTATGATAATAATAATGAACAATGATAAGCTATTTATTAAGCATTTTCTTCAGGGGAAAAATAAAACAAATTTGTGAGTAATCTGTAGCTGTTACACTTTTGCCTAGGCTTGTGATTTCACTAGTACTTGAGAAGTAAAGGAGAATGTGATAGGGTGATAAGGGAAAGGACATTGATTGTGAAGCAAGAATACTTGCATTTAAGTCCTAGTTCCAATATATATTCATGATTTTCCCCCAAATTTCCCACAAAACTCATAAGTCAAAGTTTCCTCTTTCATAAAATACAAATTAACATTCTCATTGAGATAAAAAGCTTTTGTTGTTCAGTTGGTTCACATCTTATTTTCCTTAAGTTTATTTGGAATTTTCTTGGCAAAGATACTGTAGTGGTTTGCCAATTTCTTTTCCAGCTTATTTTACAGATGAGGAAACTGAGACAAATTGGGTTAAGTGTCCAGGGTCACACAGCTAGTAAATGCAGAGGATGGATTTGAACTCAGGAAGATGAGTCTTCCTGATTCCAAGCTCAGCATTCTAGCCATTGCATCACCTTGATGCCTTGATTAATGTTTATGGTAGGTATAAGATTAACTTCTGGAAGCCTTATATCCCTAGTGTGTAGTATAGTTCTTGCTTAATGCATGTTTGTTGATGGAGTGATTATTAAAAATCAAGTTATTCTATGATCAACCACAAATGAGCATAACTTGGCCATACATGCATCCATGGCAAGTGATCCACACTGAGAAGCAGGGTTAGGACTTCCAAGATGAGCCATCCTAACTGTAACAGACATGTGACTAGAAACATCAGAAGCACCTACTTGTTTTTTTCCAAATGAAGGACCAGAGTTTTTCCTTTTAAGTTGATTTCATACTGCACCCGATCTTCATATCTCTCCTGCAAATATTTACAAGCATTAGTATGCCGAGGAGCAAGCATCTCTCCACAACCCTCTTGTGCCAGTATTCTTTGCCTGTTACAGGCAAAGGTGTGGCTACACACCCTAAGCAAGACAAAACAAATAAGTGGGCAGGGAGTTCCCTGAGTGGCAAATGATATATGTGCTATTCAAAGGAAAGAGATAAAGGTAAGAGAAGAATGAGCAAATCGGAAATATGACTGAGAAGTCTACAAAAGAAAAGAGATGAGATAACCCCCAAGAAAGTGGAAGCTCAGGAAACCAAATCATGAAATTTGCAGTGTAGCCATTTGCACTTTCGAAATTAATAACCATTACAAATAGGGAGTTGATTTACTATTTTGCTGAGTGTCTAGACTTTAAAAAGTGAAGAAAAAAAGAAAATGGAGAAAATATCAAAAATGCATTAAACTTAAAATTGTGTCAGGTATAAATTAAAAATGATATTTATTAGTTTTCAATATTTATAATATTTTGATTGATTTTTTCTCCCTTACCATTTCTTTCTCTAGACAGCAATCTGATATAGGCTATATAGCATATGTTTTTTGAAAGGCAATTGTTCAACTTTTACCAGCACACTACTGTGCTCATGCCATACTTGTGACATTATACAGAGAGGGAGGATGAAGATGAAGCTGGAAATAGAGATAAATATGTAGGTTACACCTGTAGTTGCAGGTAGAAATCTAGTTCTAAGATTAAGTATAGATGGAGATATAGACATAATTGTAGATATATGTATATATATATATATATATATATATATAGAGAGAGAGAGAGAGAGAGAGAGAGAGAGAAAGAGAGAGAGAGAAAGAGAGAGAGAGAGATCCATAGATATATATCTATATAGACATATAGAGAGAGAGATCCATAGATATATATCTATATAGACATATATTTATAGAGAGAAAGAGATATGTATCTATATAAATACAGTTGAGGATTTGTTTATAGTCTATTGTCATATAGATTTAGATATAGATGTAGACAAGGTTATTGTCAAAGAAAATGATTTATTTAAATCTCTTTGCAAACTTTAAAATAACATAAATGTGCATTCTTATAGCTCTGATGACTTTATTCAGCTATTCAGTTTAATACCATTAGGCACCTACCATGCAAGGTTCTATGATAGATCAGATCCTGAACATTCAAAGAATAAAATGAATCCTAGACCCTCCCTCCAAGGAGCTTGTATTCTTCTGGGTGACACACCACATAGACAAAGAAATTAATACATCATTTTTTAAAATAGCGGTTGTTATGGGCCAGAACTTGAAACAAGGTGATAAGTCAGTGGAATTGATAGAGACAATGGTTATTTAGCATGGTCCTTAACAGTTCTCTAGTTCAGTACATGTACTTAGTACTTACTACAGTTCTACAAGGTTCCCACCTTTAAGAGAGCATATATAAGCTAGGATCCTCAACCAGGATTCAGTCGGGGAGATTCAGAAGCCAGAGAAGGCAGTCGAGGAGAAGAACTAAGGAAGACATAGAAGTGACCTGTGGAGAACACTGAAACCAAGATCCAGAAGGCCTCCAGAAAACTAGCCGAGCCCCAAGTGAAGGAGATAAGACTTTGAAGGAGACAATAAAAGATTTGGACTTTAATTCCTGCCTGCACTTGTGATTACTGAACTGAAATGAAGGCTGCTCCCAGAAGCCCCCCAAGAAACCTGTTCCCAGAGAACATTACATCTTAGAGAAGAATATTACAAGTGGGAACATTAACAGTTGGGGTGAGGTGACTGTCAGAAAAAAAAAAGTTTCCACTGAAGCTGCACAGGAGCTAAAAGTTGAAGGAAGGTAGGGATTCCTAAAGATAAAGATGAAAAGAGAGAGAGCATCCAAGCATGGGGTGAAAGAGGCTGAGGGACAGGAGAGACTATGCAAAGATCAAGGAAGAAGAAGTAGATGAGTTTATGTGTAATAGAAAGTGAATGAAAAGAGGTAATATGCAGTTGTCTGGAAAGACTAAGGCAGCAAAAAGCATGATGAGAGGCAGCTTAGCACTATAGAGAGAGAGTCTTGAATCTCAAGACAGGAAACTATAAATGGCTATTTTGTTGGATATCCTTCGAGCTCTATCACAGGAGGGGCACAATATGAATATTTGGGGTGGAGATGGCTCTAAAGGTACCCATCTTTCATTTCTTTTGAGCTACTGCAATTCTGCTTTGCTCATGGAACATGTCATATATGACATAGAACATAGAGAAGACTAGGACATCATCATTGATGCATGCTGGGTGGTCCCTTGCTAGTGTCTCCCTGCCATGCAATTGATTCTAATCATTGCATCATTGATGCAAGGACTTTAGAAAGTCCTTGAGCGTGTCTTTCAATCACTTCTTCTGACCTCTTTGTGAGCACTTCTCTTATGCAAGTTCTCCATAAAATTGTCTTTTCTGCAAGTGTACGCTTGCATTCTAACAACAGCCCATTCCTTGAAAGCTAGAATGAACTACTAAATAAATGAGCATCCAGAAAGTGCTTCTGTTGATCCAGATCACATTCTAATTGGAGCAATTAACAGAAATAGGAGCCAGAGATGGAAAGTGTGGTGAGGAGAGGATGCTCACAGATATAGCTAGGGATAGTGCCATTTAAAAAAAAAAAAAAAGGTCCAAAAAACCAGGCAGAAAGAACAATAGGAAGGGAGATTTTTAAGAAGGGGAATGACATGATAAAATAGTGCTGTAGGAATTTTAGGGCAACAGTTTTATAGAATGTAGCTGTTTACAATAAATCGGTTCATCATATATATTTTCTCATGAAAATCCCCACCACCTTGCCTTTACACAGCAGATCTAGAATGCTTTCCTTCCTTATTTCAAAAAGAATTAATAGAGTCCCTCAAAATATAGTTTATATGCCCCTTTCTGAACAGAGACCTCCCTCTCTTCCACAGCTTGTGAATATGTGGCTATTGTTGTCATTCATGTGGTTGGATTTCTGTTTTAAGTCAGCACTTCTCAGCAGAAATCCAAACTGCTCAATCCCAGACATAAGAGGACAATGGAAAAGCCCAAGAGATGGAAGCCAGGATACAGCCTAGCTTTACTACTTGTGAGCCCAGAGCCTACAGGCAGTGTATCCCCTTCTGTGTATCCCCCTATAGACTGCCCATGATGCCGACTCAGCCTGCCTTTGTCTGCTTTGACAAATAAACTTTTTCAAGCTGGAAGCTCCCACTCTTTACTCCTGAAGCCATACCTTCTGGTTGACCATTCCTTCCATAACCTCCAATTTCAGGAGGAGGTCTTCATTCTTCTCCTTGATGGGTCTCCAAGAGAGAGGTCATATGCCAGTTCCCCAAAAGGTGCCTCTCCTTCCCACTTTTCAGCTCCCTTTTGTGTGCTAATTCTCCCCTTATATTGTGAGCTCCTTCAGGATAAAGAATGCCTCTGCCTCTCCTTGTCTCCCCATTCTTAATACAGTGTCTAACACATAGTAGGCACTTACTACACATTTACAGAATTAAATTTTCCTCTTCAATTCAGTGTTGGGCATATAATAGGTGCTAAATAAATGTTTATTTCATTAGGATGAGTTGAAATCTCTATTTCTATTCCCATCACTTAGCACAGACCCTGACTCCTAGTAAGCTCTTAATAAATGCTTCTTGACTAACTGAGGAAAGGTTCTTAAGGTAAAATTGACTTATTATTATCGAAGTTTAGTGTTTAATAATGTCCTATACTGAATTTTCTCTCTGATGTCTCACTGGGGTATGAAGAAAACTCTGGTTTTCTTTTCTTTTCTTTTTGTTTTAGTTATGTTGAGGATTTGTTTTTATGTCATATGCTTTCTGGTATACAAACATATGTATGTATATGTATGTACAGATATTAAATAATAATATAATAGCAAGTCTACATTCCTACATGCTAGTATTGTAAACTCCTCTCTGAATACAATGCCTGACACACAGTAGAAACTTAATAAATATTTATTGAATTGAATTTCCTCCCTTTTGGATACCCAGGTAAGTGCTATTGTTCCCTTGTACTAAGTGCTTTTCAAACATTAACTCATTTTCTGCTCATAACAACCCCATGATATAGGTGCTATTTATCATATTTCCATTTCACATTTGAGGAAACAGGCTAAATGACTTGTTCAAGGCCAGTGTCTGAGGCTGGATTTGAACTCACATTTTCCTATCTTCAGACCTATAAGCATTTGAATCACTAAACTATCGATTCCCTAACTGCACATGTGTAACCCATAACAAACAGCTGGCTTTTTCAATAAAGGAAGAGGAGAAAGATAGAGGAAAAGAATTTGAAACTTCAAATTAATATATATATATATATATATATATATATAAATTATTTTTACATGTAATAGAAAAAATAAAATATTTAATTAAGAAAAAACATACATTGAGTGCCTATTATGTTTCAGGCATTATTAAATACTAAGAATACAAAGAAAAATCAAAAGCATCCTCTGCCCTCAAGAAGTCTGTAATTGATTTGAACATATTTAGCCAAAAATTTAGCGTCATAAAATGTATTTTAAAAATATAATCCAGTGAAATTTCCTATGGATATCATACCTGCTTCTGGGGCTTCTTGTTTTCCTCCACATCTCTCTTATGTAGGGAATGTTGCTTCCGTGGATAAATGATATCAAATATCTTTTTCTGAGGGGATTCATCGACAGCTCTTACTAGGAGAAGTAAGAAAGAAGGTTATTGAAGCAACATTGGAATATCCCCATTCATAAATACACTATTTCCTTTTAATAATCAATCTTCATGTGACCCTCCAATGTTTGCAATGCTTGACGTACTTGCTATATTCAGTACTTTCAATGACCCTGTAGGAAGGTACCATCTAAGAAATTATACCCATTTCACAAATGAGGAAGCTGTGATCAATATAAAAGATTTTGCCCAGGGGCTCACTGTAATGTTCTTTTTGGTTTTCTGGAGGTCTTTGGACAGCCTTCTTTTTACTCAATTGAGTAATCATCACAAGAATGGCCAGGTGTTAAGTCCCAATCCTTTATTATCTCCTTCACAATCCAGTTTCCTTGCCTGGGCCCAGACTAGCTTTCTTGGAGGGCTTCCAGAGTTTTGGTTTCAGTGGAGAACCAAAGGAGGAGAGCCCTGACACTGCTGTGGTATAAGATGGGATAAATGAATTTGTCTCCTTGGCTCCGAGAGCTTGAGCTTCTGTCTCCAGTCCTCTGTCTTCTCTGGCTCTGACTCTGGCTGAGTTTGTCCCAGTTTTATATGCTCAATTCTAATAACATCATAGATGTGAATCTTGTGGACCTATATTACACATCCTAAGTACATGTACTGAACTCACCATGCTAAACTAGATAACCATTATATATTAATTCCACTTAGCACCTTGTAAGAATCCTTGTTTCAAGTACAAGAGTTCTGGCCCATAACAACTCACATTGCTATCAAGTTTTCAAATATAGGATTTTAAACTAGTTCTAAACTAAATCCATGGCAAAAGTTTTTTCCCCTTAATTCAGGTGAATTCAATTCAAACTTTGATTAAGTAAAAATACTATGTCATTTTTTAAGAGATAAAGAAATTAAAAATGAAACAATTTCTATCCTAAGTGAAATTATGTTTTATTGTACGAAAGCACCATATGCAGAGAAAAGTAAATACAAGGTAAGTACAGACTGGTAATGGAACAATATACCATACAGTCTCTGGTGACAATTATTTCACTAGAAATGAAATAAGTCACCTAGCTGAAATGAGCTACCTCGAAAGTATAGAGGGTTTTAGACTTTATTCAGAGTAGATACTTGATTGAATTAATGAAATAATAAGTACATGAAAGTCAATGTAAGAAGAAACCAAATAAAAAGGGAAGGCAGCTGGGTGCCATAAGGAATAGACTGCTTAACCTGAAGTCAGGAAGAGCTGAGTTCAAATTTTGATTCAGATCTGATTTTAGGTACAAGTCATGTCACGTGATTTGGGGCAAGTCTCAACTTCTCTGTCTCAATTTCCTCATCTATAAAGTGGGGACAATCACAGCACCTACTTTACAGGATTGTAATGAGGATCAAATAAAAAACCAAGTGGAAATATTGCAAATATTTAAAGCATTATATAAATTCTATTATTATCATTAGTTATTATATGGTAGTGGTCAGGAAAAACATAACTTTAAAGTCATATTCCATTTTCTTGTGATACACTAATTTTCCTTATACATACTATGTTGGGGCAGGGGAAGCAGAGATGAGAAAATGAAAAGGAATTAGCCTAATACAAAATAAAGAAAGAAAACAAATTTCTTAATTTAGAGCATAATCTTCAACTTTCTATGAGAGAAGCATCCTGACTCAGAGGATAGTTAAGATGGCCTGAGAATGGATGAATCCTGTGAAAGTTTGACCTCTGACACAAACTGGCTGTTTTACTGCTGGCAAATCTCTTAACGTCTCAGTGTCCTAAGCAACTCTGTTAGATTTGAAATAGCAGCACTGATCTTCCTTGGTAAAATTAATTTTTATACTGAAGAACTCTTACTATAGAAATGACATTATAAGTCTACATGAATTTTTTTTCAAAAGATTACAGAGGGTACCCCTACATTTTCTTTTCTTTTTCTCTTTTGCTGGAACTACAAAGATAAAAATGGTATCTCGAAGTAAAAAAATAAATGATACCTGTCCCCAAAAGCTTATATTATATTGGGAAAATATATTATGTCCAAAAACAAGTAAATAACATGTTTACATTAAAAATAATTATGGGACGGGGAAGAGTAATAACTTTGGGGGGATCAGAAAGGGTCTTGTCTTGGCAGTAACCTCTAAGCTAAGCCTAAAATGCTAGGAGAGTTTTGTTGCTTCCCCCCCCCCCCAAAAAAAAAAGTAGAAGTGACAACAAAGGTGATCATATGGATAGTGGGGAAGCAGAAAATAGAACTGATGGGAGAGGGAGTATAACATCAGTGAGGAAAGACAAAATAGAGCAACTTGAGGGCTTTTCAATGTCAGAAGAGTTCCCATTTTATTCAAGAAGGAAAAGAGAACCACAGAAACTTTTTGAAGAGGAGAGAGTAACATAGTTAGGCTAATACTTTAGTCAGGTCAATTAAAGATGTCTCCTTCTAACATAGTCTCTAACAAACTGAGAGACCCTAGAGTAATTGGAAGCCATGAGATGAAAGGGGGAGGTTCAGAGACTTTGGATCTTTGTCCTAGCTGTTACTCAGGTGTTACTTTTAGACACCTAGGGGAAGCCATTCTGCCATAATTTAATGTCAAAAGCCATAAAATCTAGGCTTAAATTATGTTTCAGCTACTTACTGGCCATGTGACCTTCTTTAAATCAATCAACAAGCATTTATTAAGTGCTTCTTATGTGTCAAACATTGTATTGAGTGCTGAGAATACAAAGAACAAAGCAATCCTGTCCTTAAGACAGGGATTATTAGAGAGAAGATTGTAAATAACAGGGCATACAAGATGCATGTCTTGTCTCAGAGGGGAAAATACTAAAAACTGAGGAGGACATGGAAGGGGAGGGTTAAGACCAGGAAAGGCCTCCTACAGCAAGTGATATTTAATCTGAATCTTGAATGAAGAGAAAATAACTAAGAGGCAGAAAGATAAGGGGACAGGGAATTTCAAGTATGGGAGAGTCAGTACAAAGGCATAACAATGGGAGGTAGAATATGGTGCATTAGGCTGGTAGAGCTGAATAATGGAATTTAGGAAGGAATAAAATGAAAAAAAGTGTGGGGGGAAGAAGGTAGGAAAGGGTCAGCTTCCTTCTGGAGTCTTAATTTTCTCTTCTATTGAGTGAAAGGGTCAGCCTAAATGATCTTAAAGGTTTCTTCTAAACTTCTCTTATCTTCATAACCCTCTGGATCTCAGTTTCCTTCTCTGAAATGAAAGTATGCTAGAGAAATAAAAGGATTTCTCCAACTTTCACATATTATAACTTTATTTTCCAGACAAGAGCTTAAATAATCTTTGTAACTAATTGGACTCAATGGTTTCTAAGGTACCTTCCAGGTTTCCCACCATCCTATATATGAATGGAAATACAGGAAGAAAATAAAACCAGAAATGTATATTCAAAGACAAAAGTTTACAGAGAAGTCTGTGAAATGGTAGAGCCAGAAAATCATCTTATTTTAGAAAACCAAAGACCAAGAGAACCAAAATGGAGGGCAGTTTCATGCAAGATTACCACCAACACAGAATAAGCAGAGTTACAGAAATATCTCCTGTTACATCCATGGCCTGGATAAACACATGAAAAGTTAATGTCCCTGAAAGAAGAACACAGGATTTAAGCTAAGGAATTAGCTTTGGAACCGGAGGACAAGGATGGAAACCACCTCAGACCTTAAAAAGACTAGACATGGCTTCATCATTAATTGGACCACAACGATTCACTACAAGAGTGTCTGAATCTAAATGTAATCAGAGAAGCCCAATGGTTGCCTTTTTAAAATGTAAACCAGATGCCTACAGATATATGATCAATGCATCTGAGAAGAGATGCATTACTTGGTCAGTGGAAGCAAACATCAAAGGAATCAGATCAATAAATGTATTGTAGAAGGTGGTACTAATTTTGTTATCAAGATTCAAGCAAAAAGACAGTTTGAAAAACTTTGGTGTTCTGAACCAGTCTCTAAGACCAGAAGTTCCAGAAGGGGTGCCCATCTATATTAGAAGAGATGTCCTACATCTGAGTGTACCACAAGCCAATGTAATCACAGGACCAGTCCCTTACCTTATACTCCATATAACCTATACTCCAAATATGGTTGATGGTTTAATAATTAATAAGATAACTTGGTACTTTTAGATATGTATATACAATGTTATGCTTGTGGGGTTTTTGTATTTCATTATTATTATTGTCATTGTTAGTGAGGTACTTTTTTCATATGTTGTTTTTGCTGTGTACACGTGTTATAATCTATATTTTGAGAGTCTTGGCTTGTTGTTTAATGCTTTGCATTATAATATATTTATTGTAAATCATATTAATATGGATTTTTTTCTCCAAGATGATTTTTCAAGAAACTAAAATACTTTGTTATGAGGAGAAATGTAATACCAGCTTAAATGCTGCTGCCACTATAGATAGTTACTATATTTTTAGTAGAGAATTGAATATAAAGACAGTTAAATTATCTTCATTCTGGAGCATGTTTCAATTATTATGGCTAGAAAAAGATTGTGAGAGAATGAAGAAAAAAGACTAAGAGAATTTCTTTCTTGATAGATTTAATGATTCAATTGTCAGAGATGAACAGACCAAAAGAAAAGAAAAAAAATTCTAAGAGAACTGTGTTTCAGTTCTTATCTTGTAAAAACAAAACAAAACAAAACAAAACAAAACAAAACAAAACAAACAACAACAACAACAACAACAACAACAACAACTTGGCTACCATCTTAAGAGAACCAAATTGTTATACAATTGTTATTAGTTGTTATACACTGTTATACAGTGCTACCAGACTAAGAAGTAACTACCTGCAGTAATGTGGTAATGACTAGCTTCACACTTGACACATTGTCATCAAAAATTATATATTCAGTGACCTCTAAATTTATTTTATCCAAAGAAATTAGGTGATTAACTTTGAACAAGATGAGTGAAAATTTATTGGAAAAGAAGCTTTTCCAATTTATTTAAAAATTGATATATAATGAATCAGGACAGGAATTTAGAGATATTATAATTTTAGTGATTATTTTTAAAAATCAGAACAGAGTATTTAATTATCTTAGAACCTGGGATAAATGATTTTAAATGCTTTTTTAAAGCATTTACTATGTGTCAGGGTAACTACATGGATCAGTACACAGAGCTCCAGGTTTTGAGTCAAAAAGACTCATCTTCATGAATTTAAATCTGGCCTCATATACTTACAAGCTGTATGACTCTGGGCAAATCACTTAATCCTGTTTGCCTCAGTTTCCTCATATGTAACATGAGCTGGAGAAGCAAATAGCAAACCACTCCAGTAGCTTTGCCACAAAAACCTCAAACTGGATTGCAAAGAGGCAGATACAAGTAAATAAATATAACAACAATATGACAAGCACTTCGATAAGTATTGGGGATACCAACAGAAAACACCAGTCTCTGTGTCCAAGGAGCTGACATGATTTAATGGAGACCGTAGACATGGGGACGTTCAACTACAGAGCATATTGAAAGACTTGGAGCTTCTTAGAGGGAGCAAAAGGTCAAAGGCACGGTTGAGGTATCCTTAATATATATCAGCAGATCAAATGCCATTGCCCTGGTTTGAAGGATATATAATCAGGGCATATGCTAAGACATAGTGAACTTTAGGTAATACTCTCTTACCCATAGGATGGTAATTGGTGATTTTTTTTTGTTATTTAAGCAGTATGAATTGTCAATTCCCTTTCCCCTGATTGTTGAAAAGAGGATAGTTGGTCTAAGAGTCAGAAGGTAGCAGGGGATCTATGTTACCTTCAGATAGGGATCAACATGCAGCCAGGAGGAGTCATCCAAGAACTGCTAAAAACTAGGCTCTGGGAGGATAGGAGTTTTTCAGACCTGCTCTTCATCACCTGCTCTTGGGTACCCACTGTAATCTGGGTGATCTAAAGGGTTAGGGTGGAATGGAAGAATTCTCCATGTCTACTTTTACTTGGTCCTTGGACTACCCAATGGCATCTGGATGGGGGGGGAGGGAAACAAGATGTTCTGAAATGATGAAAAAATAAGATTATAAGCCAGTAACAGGTAGAGAGAGAAAATGTTGCTCCTATTCATACCACATGTGGTGATGTCCCATCTAAAACCCAACTATATAGGAAAAGGAACCCTCCTTCATAATGTTTTAGGCAAGCAACACTTTATTATAGAATTCTATTTGAAAGGTATGTCAGAGACCATATAAACTAAGTCCCTCATCTTACAGATGAAGTTATTGAGGCCCAAGGAGTTTAATTGTATTGTCTCAAGTTACAAAGGCAGAAGTGATTATTTACTGATCTTCCCACAATCAAAAAAATCTCATTATCTGGACTGCTCATATGAGCCATCATTATGGCTGGAATGCAACCAGTCCAGATAATGAGATTTTTTGATTGTGGGAGGATCAGTAAATGGTTCCTCCATAGTAATTTTTCTACTAACTGAATTTTTCCAGTTCTAATGCATAAAACTTCCATGTGAGTACTTAAGGCTAATGTGGATAATATTAGCAATTAAAGGATAACATGGAACACCAGAAAATGTACTCCTCTAGAAATCATAGAACCAACAATTGAGAGAAGTGAGGTTATTGAGGCCAACCAATTCATTTTACAGGTAAGAAAACTGAGGTCCAGAAAGACTTACTTGCTCAGGATCAAACAACTAGGATGTGTCTGAGGCAAGATTCAAACCACATCTTTTAAAACCAAATCCAGGATTCTAGCCATTCTACTTCCCTACTTCCTGAAATAAGTGACTTCAGTTCTCAGGTCTGCTATTTACTAGCTATATGGCTTTGAGCAAGTCATTAACCTCCCTGAGCTGCAATTCTTCATCTATAAAATGAGTATGTGAAACTAGATCACCTCTCAGGGCTGAGATTCCTTCAAGACTTGAATCTCTGAACCGTTGATCATTATCTACATAGCACTTCAAGGTTTGCAAAACACATTGCATGTACTACCTCATTTGAGACTTACAATAAGCCTGTGTTGGAGGGATTATAGGAATTATGATTGTCCTCATTTTATGGAGGGGGAAATTGAGAATTAAATGACTTCTTCACAGTCATACAACTTGTAGTTATCACAGGTAGGATGCAAACCCACTCTTCTTCCCCCCACCCCAATCTAATGTACTTTTCTCTAGAGCTTACAATTGTTGAATTGGTTGAAGGCAAAGAAAGTCATTCATAAAGAAATCTTACAAAGAGCTTGAAAATTTTCCAAGATGTCTCCAATACATTATTCATCCAATCCCCACAAATTCATGAAAAATTAGAATTATTCCCCTTTTACAAATGAGGAAACTGAGGTTCAGAAAAACTATGATGTTCAGGCTCATACAACTAACAAATTCAAAAGAATTCAAACCTTCCATGTCTAGGCCATGTACAATGAGAGAAGATGAATTTGTTCTTTGACAAACCATCTTTCTTAGGTATTGGGGAACAACCCGATTTTATCATTAAATAGCTTTTTTTGTGAACAAGCCATATTGAATTTCCTTTCAAATATATTCAACTTTCTGGACCGAAGGAAGACACTAAAAAGAAAGGACTTTGGACATGAGGCAATTAGTGTTGATTCCAGCAGCTCCCCATGCCCTTAAATATTGTTTAGCTCCTGTCTCCTTATGCTACATGACAGTTTAGCTTCTTCCCAGCAGAATAAGTCCAGGTTAATTATTTTGAAGCAAGCAGAACAAACACAAGTAACTGCCATCCTGGGATTACACAAATCCAGTGTGTAACATAATACTCGTCCCCTAATTCATTTTAATTCTTGCTTTATCACCCTCTAGAATTTCCCATAGAACTCATGTTTACTGGATGTACATTGGAGACCATGAGGCAGAGGTCGGTTGAATGAAATATTTAATTGGTGAGGTACAGTTAATGTTTTTAGATATGACAATAGCGACTCGTGATTTCATCACCATGGGGAACTCCCTGATGTGGGACTTCCCTTCACTTATCCAGATTAGTAACTTTTCCATAATTTCTAGTCAAAAGAATTTCTCTGGGAAGTTAGGGAACTTCTCCATGGTAACACAACTTGTTGATGTGAGAGAAAGGGCTTGAAAGGGACGTCTCGTTGTCCCTAAGATCAGCTCTCTATAGTGCTGAATGGACATTCCACTGTTTTAGAAAGTATTTAGAGTCATTTCTAGTTAAGTTACTTACTAAATTTAAAAGTCCAAAAGAGGTTAAGTTTTGGGGATGAAAAATATTCACATTTGTATATGAGAAGTAGGACTATGCAATCAAAAATACCCTACAATTTTGAGGCAGAGGTCCTGAGTTTAAATCTAGAAGTCCTCCTTGCTTATTATGTGAACTGGGTGGGGGGAAGAGAAGGGGGAAAGCACTTCCATTAGCTTCACCTCAATATTCTCATCTGTGAAATGAGTTTGGATTGGATGACACTGAAATCTTTTTGTTGTTGTTGTTGTTGCTTTATTATTTTTTTGTTTTCAAAACATATGAATAGATATTTTTCAACATTCACCCCTGAAAAACCTTGTGTTCCAATTTTTTTTCCTTCCCTCCTCCGCACCCCTTCCCTGAGATGGCAAGCAATCCGATATATGTTAAACATGCAATTTCCACAATTATCATGATTCACAAGAAAAATCACATCAAAAAGATTTTTTTCTAAAAAAAAATTTAGAATTTTAATTCTAAAAAAATTAGAAAGAAAACAAAATACAAGCAAACAAAAAAAAAGTGAAAATATTATGTTGTGAGCCACACTCAGTCCCCACAGCCCTCTCTTTGGGTGCAGATGGCTCTCTCCATCATAAGACCATTGGAATTGACTTGAATCATCTCATTGTTGTAAAGAGTCATGTCCATCAGAATTGATCATCATATAACCTTGTTGTTGCTGATTTCACTGAAATCTCTTCCTTTTATGAAATTCTGATCACTGATTCCATGACCCTAAGTCTCAGTTCAGAATTAATCTGCTTCATTTTAGGGCAAGGCTAAGAAGTATCCAAATTGCTGAGAGAGAAAGGATCCTTCTCTCAGTAGAATGTAAGTCTGTCAAGGTCAGTGACTTTTCTATTTTGTTTTTATTCTGCTTCTTTCCTAGGATTCAGCCCACCACCCTGGTGTAGGTCCCCATCTCCTCATATCTGAGCTATCCAGGCTTAATCTGCCTGCCTCCAGGCTTCCTGCCTCCAATCTGCCTCTATTCAGCTCCCAAAGTGATTTTTCTTAAGGGTAAATAAACTCTAGTGGCTCCTTATCACCTTCAGAATTAAATATAAAATCCTCTCTTTGGTGCTCAGAGTCCTTCATAACCCACCTCCCTTTTCACTATATTTCTACTATTCTTAATTATGTTTCCCCCATACACTCTTTAATTAAGCAACATGGGTTTGCTTGCTGTTCCATTCCATCCACAGGCTACAGACATTTTCACTACCTGGAATGCTCTCACTCCCTTTTGGCTGCCCTGGCTTCCTCCAAGTCCCAATAAAATGCCATTTTCTCCAGGAAGCTGTTGTTAATTCTGGTGATCATTTTCCATTTACCCTATACAGAGCTTGTTTGGGCATCCTTCATAAACCTAAGTGGTTTCAATCACAAAGGCAAACAAACAAAATAATAAGAATTTTTGATTGGAAACTCTTATTATTTTGTTTGTTTGCCTTTGTGATTGAATTAAATAGTGCAATGCATAGTAATGATAATAATAATTATTATTATATAGCACTTTATATTCATATAGCATTTTACAGACAGACAGAGGCAGAAAGATCAAAAAACAGAGAGACAGAGACAAGCATTAACTCATTTGGTTCTCACAATAATCCTGTGTGGTAAATGTTATGTAATCCCCATTTTACAGCTGAGGGAATAGGCTGAGAGGCTAAGAGATTTGCTCAATCACAGAACCAGAGAGTGACTGAGGCACAATTTGAACTCAAATCTTCCTGAGACCAATGGTCTCTGCTATAGAACCTCCCTCTCTTGGAGAATTCCTTGCCAATAGACAATATGGCGGCATGGACAGGGAACTGAACTCTGCAGCAAGATAGCGACATCAGAACTTGCTTCTGAAACTTATTAGCTACGCAACCGTGGGGAAAATGACTTCATCTTTCTGAATCTCAGGCAACTCTCTGAAATAATTAGTCATGATAGAGCAGCAAGGTTGAGATGCTGGAAGAGTTTAATCCGGGGCAACATCAGTTTTTCACCTTGTTCACAGAGAGAACGGTTTTAGAAAATAGAGAAGCTACTGATTGATTGGGATCTGTCACCTTGGTAAAATCACAGGACAAGAAATAAACAAACATTTATTAAGGGCTACCATATGCTAGGTTCTGTGCTATACACTGAGGATGTAAAGACAAATAATGAAATAATTTCCATTCTAGTGGACATAAAATGATTATTGAGGTGGGATTCATCATACTAGGATATAATGAATACATTTACTGTATTTCTCTCTTTTACTGTCTTCATCTCTTTACTCATTTTTTCTCCCATTTTTACCCATTTTTTCCTCTCTCACTTCTTTTTTTCTCTAATTCCCTTCTCTTTTCATCCCTCTTTTATTTATCTATCTTTCTATCACTCTCTCCTTCTGCCCTTCCCTGCTCTATCTCTTCTTCTCAGTTTTTCTCACTCCACCTTCATTTGTCCTTTAATCTTTGTTGTTCTCTCTCATTAGTTCTTTCTCATTTTTTCTGTGTATACCTCTTGGTTACTTTTGTCTCTATGTATCTATATCTCTGTTTCCTTTTCTGTATTTTGGTCTTCTGTCTCTGTATCTCTGTTTCTGTCTCTTTCTGTTTCTCTGTCAATCTGTCCATTTCTCTGGGTCTCTGTCTCTGTCTTTATGTGTCTCCCTCCCTTCCATCCCCTTTCTCTCATCCAATCCATTTCCCTCCCCTCTCCTTCTCTCTTTCTATCTCTCTCTCTCTCCTCTCTCTCTTACTCTATTTGTCTCTCTGCTTCTATCTTTCTGTTTCTCTCTGTCTCTCTCTGTGTCTCTGTCTCTCTTTCTCTCTCTCTCTCTTTCTCCCTGTCTCCTCTCTGTCTCTCTCTTTCTTTTTTTTTCTCTCTCTCTCTGTCAGCATCATGAATGTTTGTTTGTATTTTTCCTTTAATGAAATCCCAAAAGTCCTTTTATCTCTCTGAGGAATGCAAAGTGCTTTCCAAACATCTGGCCTGATTTTCCCTCCTCAAAGGATATGGGAGGAGGCAATGGGGTCAGAATAAATTTGTCCAATGTGCACAAAGCTTCCATGGGTCCTTTCCTTTTTGTTGGTGGGTGGGGGTTGCTGGATGGGGGGGGGGTAACATGTCATTTAATTTTGATGAGATGCCCAGTAGGAAAATGTATCACTTATAAGCTTAGAGAGTCACTATGAACACTAAGGGGTAGCAAATTGGTGCAATGAATAGAGCACTGGGCCAGATTCAGGAAAATCTGAGTTCAAATCTGGATCCTGCCATTTAATTGTTGTGTGCCCTTAAAGAACATTATCCCTATTTGCCTCATCTGTAAAAAGGGGACACATTGGGAAAGGGAATAGCAAATCACTCTAATATCTTTGCCAAAAAAGTCAAGAAAGAGTTCAACATGAATGAACAACTGAATACCAGCTGGAGCATTGAGGGCTTAAGTGATCCATGTAAGGTCACTCAGGCAGTCATTCTGACAAGTGACTGAGAAACTAGACTTTCAGTCACAATCAGTCTAGGTATGAGTCCAGATGTCCTTGTGTCTCTTCTGTATCCCCCACACCCCACAGACTCTTAGCTGAACATTCAAGCTTTACCATTTAGACTGTTGTAAAATTGGAACAAGGAGAAGTAACTTCCCCTCTGTTCTGTGTGGGGAAAGGCTTCAAATAGGGATGCAGGTGGGAATATCTTGGGAAGCCAGGGGAATGCCACCACCTGCCAAAGATTCCATCAAGGAAAACATGATAAAACAGAAAAACAACTGGGCGTTCAGTCAGAAGCCCTAAATATAGTTCCTGACAATGCTGTTTATGAACTATGGGAAACTCATGGGAGAGTCACATGAAGCTCTAAGCCTCAGTTTCCACATCTGTAAACTGAGCGTACAAGTCAGTCACTATCCTTGTCACAGAGTTGTTGAGAAGGCACTTGGAAAATCCTCCAGGAATTCAGGTTTTTCCTGTTGTTCTGAGCTATATTGGGATTACTTTTATTCTGCTTGCCCTCAGCATGGGGATTGGAAGGATGCAGAGGTAGGAACAGTGGCCATAAATTGTCAAGATGAGCTCTGGACTGGAGATCAGGAAAAAAAAAACAATGTCCTAATAATAAGAGCTACCCAAAAGTGAAATAAGTGGCTTTGGGAAGTAATGAGGTTTGAATTTCTTTGAGGACCATTTTTCAGTTTATAGTACACAAACAATGCCTTTTCAGGTAAAGGAAATTTCTAGGATGGTCACTCTCTTCTCTGGGGCAGGCAGTGGTCAAGCTCTAACTTCTGCTCTTAGAGAAGTTTTGGGGCCCTGAGTGATGTGTTTTGATCTCAATCACACAGTCAGCATGGGCCAAGGGAGACCTGGGCTCCAGATGTTTCTGACTATATGGTCTCTGGTCTGTGGTGAGTCAATCCACAAGCTTTTATAAAGCACTAAGCACCATGCTGGTGTGGGCAGCTAGGAGGTGCAGTAGATCTGGAATCAGGATGCCCAATGTTCAAATCCAACCTCAAACATATATTAACTATGTGACCCTGTGCAAGTCACTTTACCCTGTTTATCTTAGTTTCCTTATGCATAAAATGATCTAGAGAAGGAAATGGGAAGTTATATTCACCAAAAAAATCTCAAATGGGATGACAAAAAATCAGACATGACTGAACAAAAACCTACAAAGCAAAGGGAGGGAAAGTTCCTACCTTCAAAGAACTTATATTGCAAAGGGGCGACCACATGAATATAAATAAATGCATACATGATACAAAGTAAATGGGAGATGAACTCAGAGGATAAGGAAGGCACCAACAGCTGGGATGGGGGAACAAGGAAAGAACTGGTGCAGAAGAGCCAATGTGATGGGAGCCTTGAAGGAAGCCTAGGATGCTAAGTGGGTGAAATGAGGAGATAGCCCATCTACAGGCATAGAAACTACACAGAACAAGTCATGTATGAGTAATACCATATAAACGTGAAGCAGAAGTTATGCATGTACATGTAGTAATTCTGAGTGTCATGGAAGGGTATTTGGAGGCCATAGCAATGAATCATTTCCTTTGGCAATGGCTTGGTGGGGGTCACCGAGTTAATTAAGGGCAGAGCCAGGATTCAAATTCAAGACACACTCTTTCCCTACCTACAGTGAGTATCTCCTTCATTCCTCTTAGATATATTTGTATTTTTGACATTATTCATAAACACACACACACACACACACACACACACACATCCTTCAGTAGGTACACATTCCAAGAGAATCAGAGGGGTCTAGTAAAAGAGAGAAGAGCCTTGGAGTCAAGACATCTAGCCTCAGTTCCCCCTGACAACTCCCTATGACTATAAGTACCAAAAAACAAACAAACAAACAAAAAAAAACAAATTAGCATCTGCACTAGTGGAATGAGTTTCCTCATTTGGAAGTTTCCTACTCCAGGAAAAAGTTCAGCTCTAATCCCTACCCTTCAGTAGATATACAAAGGATGCTGAACACACTAAAATGACTAGAACATTGCTTGGTCCTATCTTGAATTTTTCAAATTGGTGGCAGAAGGTCAATTATCAGTTTCATATTAAAATTACCTCTGCTAAATGATGCCATAATATTTTATAAACATGAAATCGTTTAACCAGATCAGTTTTAGGATCTAGAAGGACATTAAAAAGAGGCTGAGCATTTGCTCACTTCTCAGAGGAAGAAATGGACAAAGAAATAATATAACTTCTTCAAGAAGTTACAGTATCAAAATTAGATCTGAAATTTTAACATGGGGATGGTTGAGGGAATCAAATTGATTGCCATGAGGTGCCTTCCATCTCTAGACCTAAATTTAAGGAAAATTTATTTTTTCTATCACACACACTAGCATTTCTTTAAATATTCTCATTCCCCCCCCCCATTTTTGCCTGTGATTTCTAACTTGTCTAGCTGAATATCAATAATATAAAGCAAAGCTGTTTTTAGAGTAATGGGTTATAATGAATTAATATCTCTATTCTGCAGTTGAGGGAACAGAAGCTAAATGATCTGTCCATCATCAAAGAGCTAGTAATTGTCAGTGTCAAGAGGTAAACCCAGATCTTAATGATTTAAAGTTTACCCAGGGATCCTCAAACTTTGGCCCGTGGGCCAGATGTGGCAGCTGAGGACGATTATCCCCCTCACCCAGGGCTATTAAGCTTCTTTATTTAAAGGCCCACAAAACAAAAACTTTGTTTTTACTATATTCCAGCCCTCCAACAGTCTGAGGGACAGTGAACTGGCCCCCTATTTAAAAAGTTTGAGGACCCCTGCAAATCATAGCTTTGTTATCTCTCCTTTATTAGCAAAGTGAGCTTCCTGGCCTGTGGGCTAAGCAACCCAAGTATCACATTGGTAGAATGGTCCTGAAAACACACATACTATATAAAATATTAAGTTGGCTGAAGAGACCCTCACTGGAGGTCTTCAGGCAGAGGCTGAATGGATGACCACTCATCTGGGATATTGTAGTAGGGATCTTTGAACACTCACAAGTTCTATTCTTGAGGGTCTTCAGTTAAGCAGAGTGACTATGATGGAACCCTGGAAACTTAATTTTTAAAAGTCCCAGATTCCTATTCCCTGAAGATCTTCAGGTCTGGAGGTGGGATCACTTTCTGAGAGCGTTACAGAGGGGATTATCATCAGGTATGGCTTGGACTAGATGACCTGAGAGGTCCCTTCTCCAACTAGAATCCTGGGATGTAGCAACTCTGATTTATCCTTCAGTGACAGTGACATTCTTCTCCTTGATGAGGAGCAAGGTTGAATTGATGAACATTTATTGGTTAGGTTTTTGGATGAGAATCTTCTTCCAGCTCTACTAATACTGATTTATGATAGCCAAAATTAACCTCTTTCAGCTTTAAAAATACCATGTTGTGAACACCAAGGTAGTATGATGTAGTGAACAGGACACTAGAATCAAATTCCACCTCAGCCACTGACTACCTTTGTGCCCTGCCTCAGTTTGCTCATTTGTAATATAAAGACTTAGACAGCTTCTAAATCCCTTCCAGTTCTTGGTGTATATCCTAAGGACAGGAAGGAAAGATTATGGGAGGAGAAACTTGCTTCCCAGCCAGTCCCAAGGGCCACACACCCTGACAATGAGCTTACCTGGCAGTTGCATAAGGATACCGACTGTGGCCAGCAGTAGCCCGGGGAGCATACTGCCCAGCTGCCCAGTCCGACCCTCCTGACTTGGCTCCGCTTGGCTTGGCTTGACTTGGTTTGGCTTGGCTCAGCTCAGTTTAGCTCAGCTCCCCAGGGCACAGCTAGGGCTGCTCCCATGGGGCTTCCACATGAGAGAGAAGAGAAGCTCCGACTCAGCCTGCTTCTGCCCTTACATGAGGAAGTGTTTATTCAAGGTGTTGCACAATCTTTCAGTCGGGGCCTGGCACAGAGAAGCCACAGTGGCCCTGCAGGCGGAAGGCCTCATGGCTCACTGCTTCTCCAATTACCAGCCTCCACCTTTTGTCTTCTTCTTGAAAGGGGAAAGTGTCAGACAATATAAGGGAGGCTGCCAGCATTTGAGAAGGGAAGATAGAGAAGGAAATGGAAGGGGAGGGAGGGAATGTAAGGGAGTAAAAGAAAAGGAAAGAGGGAAAGGAAGGAAGGGAAAAGAAAGGGAAGGCAAGGCAAGGAAAGTTGTCAATAAAAGCATTTATACCTCAGAAATTAGGAAGCCCTAAAAAATTATGGATTGATTTATTGATTTATCCTCTGGCTCTAATGACTGGAATGCTCTCTCTTTCTTCCCTCTCCTTTCTCCTCTCTCTCTCTCTCTCTCTTTTCCTCCTTCCCTCTCTCTCTCTCAGTCTCTCTGTCTTAATTCCTTCCCCATTCCCAATTTCTTTCTTCTACCTACTAGTTTCCCTGTCTTCCTTCAAGTCTCAGATAAAATTTCACCTGCTAAAGGAAGTGTTTCCTGACATCTTTCATCTTAGTATCTTCCACTTGTTGGCTTATATAATTTTTTTTTCTATCCATACCTGGTTAGATATAGTTGTTTGCTGTCTTCCTCATTAGATTGTAAATTTCTCAAGAATAGGGCCTGTTTTATATCTCTCTTTGTATCCCCACTGTTTAGCATAGTGTCTGGCACATATTATGTACTTAATAAATATCTATTGGGGGCAGAGCTAAGATGGTGGAGAAGGCACACCCGACTTTCTAAGCTCCTTTCATAACCTCACGATCAATTATTAAATTCAGCCTCAAAAATAGCACTTGACTGGTAAAACCCATGAGGATTAGAAGTACAACAACTTACAAACTGAAGATAATCTGGAAGATCATCAGGAAAAGTTTGTTCTGAGGGGTGGGAACAGACCAACACAGGCAGGAAAATAGGAAAGGCTAGCAAACAGAGCTGATGGGAAAGGAGGTGGCCTCGTGGTTAGAAAATTACAGAGGTGACTCTGGCATAGGCTGATTGCTCTGCCTTGGTTGCAAAACAGCAGATCAGCAGAGAAATTAAAGCCAAAGGCAGAAAGTACACTAAAAAATGCCAAAACCTAACAGGATCTGGCTACACACACCCAAAACTGGAATTGAGGGACTTAGCACAGACCGTTACCCAGCTCTGCAGCCACATTCCGCAGTACGGGCTTGCTCAGGGCAGTTACAAATCTGTACAATGGGGGGCTCAGTCTGGGGCAATAGAACTTCTGCAGTATGACTTTGCTTCCAGAGCAGAGACACTTCCGGTCTGGGTGGGACTCCTCACTGGTCAGCTGCTAATACTCACAGCTCCCTGGTGGGCTTTGGCCTGGAGTACTGACACTTTCATTGCTCAGCATCTAGCCTCAGGGCAGTTGCTAATATGCACAGTGGGAGTTCTTCACTGGGCACTTCCACAGCTGGGGCCAGTGCTAACAAGGTCTGAATCACTTCTGGTGGTGGGGGGGAACTTTTTCCCAGAGCACTCCCATACCTCACTACTCTTTGCAACCTGTTTATATCTATTTCTGCTTTGCAGAGGAAGCTGGTAATCTCCTTGTCTTGAAGGCAGCACCTAAAGGTTTTAAAAAATGAGTAAAAAAAATCAAAAGGACAATCAATAGCTTCTATACAGAAAGAGAGCATGTTTGCAAACCCAAGGAGATTAATAGCAAACGGTCTCCAGACAATACCCCAAAGGGGAATCTTACCTGGCCTCCATCACATAATGCCTTCCTAGAAGAGACCATTAAAAGTCTTATAAGAGAGTTAGAAGAAAAATGGGGAAAGGAAAGAGAAGCTAAGCAAGAAAGTAACAACTTCCTGAAATGTGAATTGGAAAAGGTAAAGAATTCCCAGGAAGTGTAGGAAAACAAAATTTGTGAATTGGAAAAGGTAAAAAAAATTCCAGGAAAGTAGGATGTGTGAATTGGAAAAGATAAAGAATTCCCAAGAAAGTAGAATTTGTGAATTGGAAAAAGAAAATAACTCACTAAAAAAAAAAAAAAAAAAAAGTTAGTGAAATGGGAAAAAAAATCCATAGAGCAAAACAACTCATTTAAAAACTCAATTGGACATATACAAAAAGAAGTAAAAAAAAGCTAATGAAGAAAATAACTCATTAAAAATCAGAACTGAACAAATAGAAACCAATGATTCATTGAGACAGCAAAAATCAGTCAAGCAAAACCAAAAAAAATGAAAGATTAGAAAAAAACATAAAATATTTGCTTGGAAAAATGACAGACCTGGAAAATAGATCTAAGAGAGATAATCTGAGGATTGTTGGACTTCCCTAAAATTATAATTTAAAAAAAGAGCCTAGATACTATTTTACCGGAAATCATCAAAGAGAACTGTCCAGATGTAATAGAATCAGAAAGTAAAATAGGCATTGAAAGAATTCATCGAACACCTTCTGAAAAAGACCCTAAAATAAAAATTCCAAGGAATACTGTGGCCAAATTTCAGAACTATCAGATTAAGGAAAAAATATTACAAGCAGCCAGAAAAAAAAAAAAAAAAAACAATTCAAATACCAAGGTGCCACAATAAGGATCACCCAAGATGGGGCTGCCTCCACATTAAAGGATTGAAGGGCCTGGAATCTGATATTCTGAAAGGCAAAAGAACTTGGAATACAACCAAGAATTAACTACCCAGCCAAGCTGAGCATTTTCTTCCAGGGAAGAAGATGGACATTTAATGAAACAGATAAAGGAACTCTTGAGAATTGTATTTCTGTTGTGGATATACATAAAGACTACCTGTATAATTTGATTTTACTGATATAACATAAAAAAGGGAAATAGAAATGGAAAGGGGATAGTGTCAGAAAAAGGGGAAAGGGGGGATAAAAAGAAGGAAACTACATCCCATGATGAGCCAAGGAATCCTATCATATTTGAGGGAATTTAGAGAGGGGGAGGAACATTGTGTTAATCTTATTCTCATCAGAGTTGGCTCAAAGAGAAAATAATTGACATATTTGTTTTACAGAAAATTTTCTCTCACCTCATTAAAAAGGGGTAGCGAAAAAAGGAAAAGGAAAAGAGTAATAAGGGAAGGGTACAAGAAAGGGGAAGAGATTCAAAGGGGGGAGGGAGAGATCCTAAAGAGGGTGAGTGGCGTGATACAAGTGGGGCCCATAAGTTTAAAACTGGGAAAGAGGATTGGGGGGGGAGCAAGAAAAAGAAAAGTATAATGTGGAGATAATAAGATGGCAGAAAATACAGAATTAGTAATTTAAACCATAAATGTGAATGGGATGAACTCTCCCATTAAGCAGAGGCGGATAGCAGACTGCATCAAAAGTCAGAACCCTACAATATGTTGTTTACAGGAAAAACACTTAAAGCAGGGAGATACATACAGAGTAAAGGTAAAAGGCTGGAGCAGAGTCTATTATGCTTCAGGTGAAGCCAAAAAGGCAGGGGTAGCCATCCTTATCTCAGATCAAGCAAAAGCAAAACTTGATCTAATTAAAAGAGATAAGAAAGGAAACGATATCATGCTAAAAGGTAGCATGCACAATGAAGCAATATCAGTACTAAACATATATGCACCAAGTGGTATAGCATCTAACTTCCTAAAGGAGAAGTTAAGAGAGTTGCAAGAAGAAATAGACAGCAAAACTATAACAGTGGGAGATTTCAACCTTGCACTCAGAATTAGATAAAGCAAACCACAAAACAAACAAGAAAGCAATTAAAGAGGTAAATAGAATATTACAAAAAGAGGTATGATAGATCTTTGGAGAAAACTGAATGGAGACAGAAAGGAATATACTTTCTTCTCAGCAGTTCATAGAACCTATATAAAAATTAACCATATATTAGGACATAAAGACCTCAAATCTAAATGCAGGAAGGCAGAAATAGTAAATGCTTTCTTTTCAGATCATGATGCAATAAAAACTACATTCAACAAAAAGTTAGGGGTAAACAGACCCAAAAGTAATTGGAAACTAAATAAGGTCGTCTTAAAGAATGATTGGGTGAAACAGCAAATTATAGGCAAAATTAATAATTTCACTCAAGATAATGACTATGATGAAACATCATACCAAAATTTGTGGGATGCAGCCAAAGCAGTAATAAAGGGAAATTTTATATCCTTTTAGGCTTACTTGAATAAAATAGATAAAGAGAAGATCAATGAATTGGGCTTGCAACTTAAAAAAGATAGAAAAAGACCAAATTAAAAACCCCCAATCAAATACTAAACTTGAAATTCTAAAATTAAAAGGAGAAATTAATAATATTGAAAGTAAAACAACTATTGAACTAATAAATAAAATTAAGAATTGGTTTTATGAAAAAACGAATAAAATTGATAAACCTTTGGTAAAACAGATTAGAAAAAGGAGAGAGGAAAATTAAATTGGTAGTCTTAAAAATGAAAAGAGAGAACTTTCCACCAATGAAGAGGAAATTAAAGAAAAATAAGGAGTTACTTTGCCCAACTTTATGCCAATAAATTTGATAACCTAAGTGAAATGGATGACTACTTACAAAAATATAGGCTTCCCAGATAAATAATGGAGGAAATAAATTACTTAAATAGTCCCATTTCAAAAAAAAAAAAAAAAAGAAAGAAAGAAACAGAACAAGCTATTAATCAATTCCCTAAGAAAAAATCCCCAGGACCAGATGGATTTACATGTGAATTCTACCAAACATTTAATGAACAATTAGCCCCAATTCTATATAAACTATTTGAAAAAATAGGGAATGAAGGAGTCCTACCAAATTCTTTTTATGACACAGACATGGTACTGATACCTAAAGCAGGTAGGTTGAAGACAGAGAAAGAAAATTATAGACCAATCTCGCTAATAAATATTGATGCTAAAATCTGTCAAAAAGACTACAGAAAATCATCCCCAGGATAATACACCATGATCAAGTAGTATTTATACCAGGAATGCAGGGCTGGTTCAATATTAGGAAAACTATCAATATAATTGGCCATATTAATAACCAAATTAACAAAAAACATATGATCATCTCAATAGATGCAGAAAAAGCAGTTGATAAAATCCAACATCCATTCCTATTAAAAACACTTGAGAGTATAGGAATAAATGGACTTTTCCTTAAAATAATCAGTAGCATCTATTTAAAATCATCAGTAAGCATCATATGTAATGGGGACAAACTGCAACCATTCCCAATAAGATCAGGAGTGAAACAAGGTTGCCCACTATCACTGTTGCTATTCAATATTGTATTAGAAAGTCTAGCTTTAGCAATAAGAGTTGAGAAAGAGATGAAAGGAATTAGAGTAGGCAATGAGCAGATGATATGATGCTATACTTAGAGAACCCCAGAGACTCTACTAAAAAGTTATTAGAAATAATACACATCTTTAGCAAAGTTGCAAGATGCAAAATAAACCCACATAAGTTATCAGCATTCTTATATATCACTAAAAAAACCCAACAGTTAGAGTTATAAAGAGGAATTCCATTTAAAGTAACTACTGATAGCATAAAATACTTAGGAATCTATCTGCCAAGGGAAAATCAGAAACTTCATGAGCAAAACTACAAAATGCTTTCCACACAAATTAAGTCTGATCTAACCAACTGGAAAATATTAAATGCTCTTGGATAGGGTGAGCAAATATAATAAAGATGACATTACTACCTAAACTAATCTATTTATTTAGCGCTATACAAATCAGACTCCCAAAAAACTATTTTAATGACCTAGAAAAAATAACAGCAAAGTTCATATGGAAAAACAAAAGGTCAAGAATTTCAAGGTAATCAATGAAAAAGAAAATCAAATGAAGGTGGCCTAGCTGTACCAGATCTAAAATTATATTATAAAGCAGCAGTTACCAAAACCATTTGGTATTGGCTAAGAAATAGATTAGTTGATCAGTGGAATAGGTTAGGTTCAAAGGACAAAACAGCCAATAACTTTAATGATCTAGTGTTTGAAAAACCTAAAGATCCCAGTTTTGTGGATAAGAACCCACTATGTGACAAAAATTGCTGGGAAAATTGGAAATTAGTATGCCAGAAACTAGGCATTGATCCACACTTAACACCGTACACCAAGATAAGGTCAAAATGGGTTCATGACCCAGGCATAAAGAGTGAGGTTATAAATAAATTGGAAGCACATAGGATAGTTTACCTCTCAGACTTGTGTAGGAGAGGAAGGAATTTATGACCAAAGAAGATCTAGAGATCATTATTGATCACAAAATAGAAAAAAATGATTCTATCAAATTGAAAAGTTTTTATACAAACAAAACTAATGCAGACAAGATTAGAAGGGAAGTAATAAACTGTGAATTGAAAGGTTCTGATAAAGTCCTCATTTCCAAAATATATAGAGAATTGACTCTAATTTATAAGAAATCAAGCCATTCTCCAATTGATAAATGGTCAAAGGATATGAACAGACAATTCTCAGATGAAGAAATTGAAACTATTTTTATCCATATGAAAAGATGCTCCATGTCATTATTAATCAGAGAAATGCAAATTAAGACAACTCTGAGATACCACTACACGCCTGCCAGATTGGCTAGAATGACAGGGAAAGATAATACAGAATGTTGGAGGGGATATGGGAAAACAGCGACACTAATACATTGTTGGTGGAATCATGAACACACCCAGCCATTCTGAAGAATGATTTGGAACTATGCTCAAAAAGTTATCAAAATGTTCATACCCTTTGATCTAGCAGTGTTTCTACGGGGTTGTATCCTAAAGAGATCTTAAAGAAGGGAAAGGGACCTCTCTGTGCAAGAATGTTTGTGACAAGTCTCTTTGTAGTGGCCAGAAACTGGAAACTGAGTGGATGTCCATCAACTGGAGAATGGCTGAATAAATTGTTGTATATGAATATTATGGAATATTATTGTTCAGTAAGAAATGACAAACAGGATGATTTCAGAAAGGCCTGGAGAGACTTACATAAACTGATGCTGAGTGAAATGAGCAGGACCAGGAGATCATTATATACTTCAACCACAATACTATATGATGATCAATTCTGATGGATGTGGCCCTCTCCAGCAATGAGATGAACCAATCAGTTCCAATAGAGCAGTAATGAACTGAACCAGCTACACCCAGCGAAAGAACTCTGGAAGATGACTATGAACAATTACATAGAATTCCCAATCCCTCTGTTTTTGTCTGCCTGCATTTTTGATTTCCTTCACAGGCTAATTGTACAATATTTAAAAGTCCGATTCTTTTTGTACAGCAAAATAACTGTTTGGACATGTATGCTTATTTTGTATTTTATTTATATTTTAACATATTTAACATGTATTGGTCAACCTGCCATCTGGGGGAGGGGGTGGGGGGAAGGAGGGGAAAAATTGGAACAAAAGGTTTGGCAATTGTCAATGCTGTAAAATTACCCATGCATATAACTTGTAAATAAAAAGCTATTAAATATATATATATATATATATATATATATATATATATACACATAGAGAGAGAGAGAGAGAGAGAGAGAGAGAGAGAGAGAGAGACTTACTGCTTCTTAAGAAAGTGATAGAACAAATTCCAACGAACTTAAAAGTACATGTGTGTTTTTTTAAGCCAGCATTCAGCTGAGACGAGGCAGGTGCCACATGGTGTTTTCAGTAGGCACAGGATTACAGAGCTAAAGCCAGACAAGATATCAGAAATCATGGAGCTATATAGGACCATAGCTTCATACAATCATTGATGATGAGCTGAGAGGAACCCTAGAAATCATCAACTCCACAGATATTGGAACTAAAGCTTCGAGAGGTCATGTAACTTTTCTAGAATTCAGAAATCTATATACAGAGTGTCTAATGCAGGATTTGAACGCAGGTTTTCTTAGTTACATGTCCACTACATGATACGGAATCTGAGTGTCAGTGCCTGGTTTGGGTTGAATTCAGAAGTAGAAGATGCTATATAGCTCTAAGCATGGGGAGGCTTTGGGCCTTTATCTCTCCTCAACAGGTTTATGTTCTATAATCTGTGATTCCTTCTGTCACTATTGTGTGTGTGTGTATATATATACATATATATATATATATATATATATATATATATGTTTTATTTCCTTTTTTAAGGGGAAGGAGAACTGGAAGTAGCTGAGACGTTATAGATTCAAAAGAGGAGAAAGGGAAAAGTATGGGATCCACAGTCACTGTCAGGTTTTGTAGACAGCCACTCCAGCTATAGAGATCTGAAGGATTATCATCTGAAGGATTAACACCTGAAGATCACAGTCTAGCAGTAGTTGCAATGAGGATTTATCCAGTGTCTATGTCACCTTTGGAATTAGATAGAAGAAAAGCTATGTACAAAATGCTTCAAATGAGCCCATTCTACTCTGGAATCAGGATACATATGTAGGTATGAAAACACAAGTATATTTTTCTTGCTTCTCTAAATGGAGTCCAAGGTTCCTGTAATTTAACATGCATTTAACAGATCTAAAAATCATAGTTCCCTGTTCTTGGCACGAATTCATATATTACCTTTCCCAGTCATTTCCCATTACAATTCCCAGTCATTTATCTACATGTCAGGTCCTCTACTCAGGACAGTGTGAAGCTATTAAAGGGAGAAAATCCCTATCCTCAAAAGGTATACATTCTACTTAAATGATATGTTCATGGACAGGTAATTATAATATATACACATATATACATGCATGTATGTATACATACATGTATGTGTTGTATACACACAAATACACAATTTTTCCTTGATAATGGGTTGAAGTATAGGGATAAAACATCTGGGGGAATCAAGAGAAAAGGTAATATTTGATGAGAACTTTGAAGGATTCTGGGAATTTCAAGGGAATAAGAGATTGAGAGAGAGAACATTCAGAAGCCTGAAGCAAGGAGATGGAAACTGAGCAAGTCAGATTGATTAGATTTTACATCGCATGAAGGGGGATGATTTATTATGTTATGTATTTCATCCTTTGTTCTCAAGGAGGGCCAATGACATCATGAGGGTGATGTCTGGACTTGCTAATCAGCCTGATAAGACAGAATAAAGTCAAAATGTGAAGGTCTTTTAATATCAAATCCATAATTTAACAAACATTATTAATATGATTTTTGTTTTTACAAGGCACTGTTCTATCCATTGGGAATATGAGTACATATAATGAAACAATCCCTATTCATAAAATGCTTACATTTTAGGGGAGACAAGAAGGACATGAACAAATGTGTCCATATCATATAAACATAAAATGAATAAATGCAAATCATGAACTAAAAATAACTTGGGAGTTTTGAAGGAAGACCATAAGCATTTGGGAAGTTCAAGAATGAATCTGTATAGAAGATGGTGCTTAACTTGCATCACAAATCACTAATAATAATAATATTTATTTAGAATCTGTCATGTGTGATGTGCTGTACTAAGAGTTTTACAATTATCTCATTTGATCTCCACAATAACCTTGGAAGGCAGGTACTATTATTATCCCCATTTTGCAGATGAGAAAACTGGGGCAAACACTGATTAAGTGTTGTACAGCTAGTAATTGTCTGAGGTCGTATTGAAATTCAGGTCTTCCAAGACTCTAAGTGCATCATCATGGCAATCTTGACTGCTCCTTTAGGAGGACTTTTGATTTTGTCCAAGGAATCAATAAAAATTTCTTGGAATTCCTTGAGCAAGAAGTTACATGGAAAAGTTTGTTTTTCTTGTGGTTGTTGTTCAGTCATTTCAGTCATTTCCAACTCTTCTTGACCACATTTGGGGTTTTCTCAACAGACATGGGGTTTTCTCAACAGACATACCGGAGTGTTTGCCATTTCCTTCTCCAGATCATTTTGTAGATGAGATTGATGCAAACAGGGTGAAATAACTTGCCCACGGTCACACAGATTGTGAATGTCTGAGGCCACATTTGACCTTCAGTCTTCCTGTCTCCAGATCTGATACTCTATCTGCTCTGCCATCTACCAGCCCCCATTTGGAGGATATCACTTTGCCATTACTGAAAATGCATTAGGGTGGAAAAATAGAGCAAATCACAAATTCTTGTGTTAAGGACAGATCCCAGTATTGACATTGCTCAAAACTATTTTTTTATGCACTGATTCTTTTTTGAGCTCCAACCTTCCCAAGATCAGTACGTACTTTCCCATGAGGGAGTAACCAAAGAAGCTGGCCACACCCAGTACTATTAGACATCAGGGAAGGTGAGAAGTTTGGCCATTCATTGAGTTACGGGATTCGTTATACACCTGGAGCATGGAAAGAATTTGGGACTTTGGTCTGCTAATCCAATTGGACCAAAGACCATATCCACCTCCCTGTCCAGGAGAGAGCAAATTCTATTGTCCCTGTTCATAATATGTATAATTAAAAGGACCTCTTGGATTCAGTTAGCACCCTTCTTTCAAGGTGTTCAGAATGCTTTACATACCCAGGGCACAGCATTCTCACAGTAGCTCTCTGAAATATGGTGGGGCACGACTGAGGATGGAGGGCAGAGAACATCCTCATATAAGCTTCCCTAGAAATTATAGTCAGAAAAAAACCCAAATCAAGCATGTTTCTAAATGTACAGTCCAGAAGCATCAAAAGCAGATCTCTCAATCTGAAATCTTGTGTGCAAATGATCATATAAGCAGATCTCTAAAGAAAAGTTTTTTAATGAAAATAGTTAAGGAGAGATGCCCAGGTGCCCTCTTTAAATTACAGTAAGTAGAGATTATGAAAGAGGGAAAAGAATATCCATGGTAAGACTCAATGATCCTCTCAGCCAATCAGTCAAAAAGCTCCAATTAAACTCTGACTCTGTGCTTAACTAAGTACTGGAGGATCCCCCAAAAGTCAAAAGGCAGTTCTTCCTCTCAAGCAATTCTCATTCTAATGGGGGAGAACTCACAAACAAGTATGTATAAGTAAGCTACCTACAGATCAAATTGGAAATAAGAGGGGAAGCACTAGCAATAAGGGGGAGAAAGAAAGTCTCCCTATTCAAGGTGAGATTGTAGGTGTGACTTGAAGGAAACCAGGGAAACTGGATAAAGAGAGAGAATCCCAGACATTGGGGACATCCAGTGAAAATACTCAGTGTTTGAAGAGGTAATAACTTATTCTAGGAACAGTAATGAGGACAGCATCATTGGTTCTTAGATTATGTGGAAGAGAATGAGGAGAAAGAGACTAGAAAGGTAAGAAGAGCAAGGTTATTTGTTGTGTCCTGCTTTCTAGATCCCCCAAGTTGGGGTGACAAAATGTATCATTGCTTCTTAGATCCCCCACACCCAGGGGATTAAAATATACCTTCCAAGTGGAGAAGTGATGAGGCAGGACTCCTGAGGATGGTGGGAAAATGGAGTCCATTTATTTCAAGGACTTTCCCCTTTATATAATGTAACAAAAACAACACTGTGCACATGGGACCACATAAACAACTTGCTATTGTACATACTTTGCCACCTGCTATCACTCTGCCTCAATCTCCACACAGTTTGTCACTGCCCCCTGACTTCTCAGCAAGACTGAGAATCCTTAGGGGAGATGGGGAAACAAACCAGACATTGTCAGCAAGTTTCCTCTGAGCCGAAGGGTCTTATACCTCACCCAGAGTTTTCCTACTGTCTGTGGCCCTCTACAGTTATTCAGAACTTTCAAAGTAAAACAGGATTTTATTTGATCCTGGAAGTGTTGGGAGACACTGGTGTATTTTGATTGGGCAAGGTTGAGGTTTTGGCAGAAATGGCCTATACTCTAAGAAGATCCCTGTGACCTTGAAAGATTGACCGAAATGGACAAAAACCTAAGGCAAGGACACCAAGCAGCAGCTATTGCAGGAATCCAGGTCTAAGGTAAGAAGGCTGGCACGAGGTCTGTGCCTATGGCACTGATTCCATGGAAAAAATACTCAAGAAGAAGTTAATAAGAATATTTTTAAAAATCATATCATTATTTATATAATGCTTTAAGTTATTCTCTCAGTTTTGCAGAAATAGAAATTGATTCATATAGAGATAAAGATTATGAATATATATTGTTTTCAGGTTTGCAAAGCACTTTATAAATATTTCAATTTACCTTCACAACAATTCTGAGAGGTAGGTGCTTTTTGTTATTCCCATTTTACAGATGAGAAAACTAACACAGGCAGAGGTCGAATGACTGCCCAGATTATGTTTGAAGCTGGATTTGAACTCAGAGCTTCCTGCCTTCACTTCTAACACTATTCATGGTGCCACCTAGCTGCTTCAATGAAGTTACTCCACCAACGTCATTGGCAAATGACAGATGTGAGATCTGAATCCCAATCTATCTTGACTCTAAATTCAGCATCACATTGTACCAACTTGCTTCTAAATTGCCTCAAATTTCTATAAGTATATGTACATAAGATCAATTAATAAATCAATCTACAAACATTTATAAGCCACAAAGTGACAAAAGCCAGTCTGCTTTCAAGCAGCTTACATTCTATTGTAGAAAATGACATGTACATACATGAGTACATACATGACATATATACATGACACATGACATATACAGATGTGGAAGATAAAAGAGATAAGCAAGATGAATTTGGTATCTTTAAACAAAGAGGTAAGTTTGACTTCTGTGGTATCAGTGAGAAGTTGTGAGATGAGGCTCAAGACTGTAACTTTGTGCAAAAGGGAGTCATTAGAGAGAGGGAGGGGAAGTGGAAGAACAAAGTGTATCAAGATTTTCTCTTGGGAGAAAATACAGAAACTGGAGTGGACCACCTGGTGAAGAGCAGATTTTCTTTTCGTCCCCATCCCATTTCCATTATGATCTTCCCCTCTAGTCACCTTCCATTTTCTGGAGAATTATCATTTAAACCATGTTTATTTACATGCTATTTTAGGCCTTCCAATTTTCTTGAGGGAAAGGATTATGTTTGCATAATTAGAATTTAGCACAGTGTCTGATACCTGGAAAAATAATTTAAAAAGTCTTGTTTATGGATGCATTGATTGGTTGATATTCAATAGGATCAACAGACAAGCTGTTTAGAAGAACATTACATGTAAAATATATCTAGATTTTAGCAAAGTGTTTTTGTGTCCTTGTGTAACCATAGAAAAATGTAGACCTGAAAAAATGGCGTTAGTTCAATAGAGAATTGGTTTAAAAGTCTTATTTACTAATAGTCTAATAGTTCAAGTCAATAATTAGTATGGGAAAAGAGCAGAAATCTGCCCTTGACTCTGTAAGACTTCATTGTTTTTATCAGTGACTCAGAAAAAGTCAAATATACCAGTCATCAGATTATCAGATGACACCAAATAAAGGGGAGAAAATATCTCTGTAAGCTAGACTACATCATATATAGGCTACGTCATAGGCTACATCAGATCTAGCAAATGAAAGAATATAAAGTCAGACTTCAGTTCAAAAAATCAACACCACAAGTAAAAATGGGGGCAAGCATTTCTGGATAGCAGTTTCTCTGAATATGACCTGACATCCATTAATGAGCTACAACTGAATGATGAAATTTGGAAGCAAACAATACTGGGGAAAAAACTAATGTCATCTTAACTATATTATAAATTATGTTATTCAATTATGTCCAATTCTTTGTGACCCTACTGAACATACTATCAATGGAGTTTTCTTGGCAATGATCCTAGAGTGGTTTGCCATTTCCTTTTTCAGTGGATTAAGACAAAAAGGGGTTATGTGAATATTTCCATGGTCATAAAGCTAGTAAATGTCAGACTGGATTTGAACACAGGCATTCCTCATTCTAGGTCCCATGCTCTATCTACTCAGCCATCTAGCTTCCTCTGTGTGAGTATTAGCTTTCTATTACAAATTAGCATTGTCCAAAACAAAAGAAGCAATAAAACTTTTTTTTTAATTTTTTAATCAGACTCTGGTCAGAACTCTTGCATGTTAATACAACAAAGCAGTTTTTATTCTTCCCCAGGAATACCATTTTTCCTTCACCATCCCCTACCAGTGGTAGATTTTGACTCTGAAATTTAGTAAGAGAATGGAGGTACAGCTATATCAACTCTCTTCCCTCACTCTCATCATCTCCCACTCCCTTCTCCTTTTCCTTAGTCTGAAAAAAGGTGACCTTCTCTTTGCATTTATCTCTATCCAATCCCATCTTCAACAGTATATATTATCTTCAATCATCCCCATGTTCTCAAATCTTCACCCTTTCCCAATATCTTCCTTAGATTCTTAAGAATCTTCCTTAATTAATAATCATAAGAATCTTCCTTAAATTAAGTCTAGAGCATGTGACTGCCATAGTTCAATCAACTCTATTCTCCTGCCTCTAGGATAAAACATAAACTCATCTGTTTGAATTTTAAAGAAAAACCAATCAAAAGAGATATTTGTAAAGGGCTTAGGACAATATCTACTATGTTTAATAAATATGTATGGTCCCCTCTCCCTCAATAAATCTTCTCAAAACCTATCCTCAATCTGATCTTTCCAGTCTTATTGGACATGACTCTCTCTCCTAAACTCTTCAATCTGGGCAAAATTTTTTCTTTCTTTTTTCTTTTTTTCCACCTTCAAAATATTCCATTTTCACTTATTGTACCATTGTACTGGCCACCTTATATATATATAGAATAAACTTTCTCCACACCCTTATTTCATAGAATACTTTCCTTCTTTTAAGATACATGAACTTTTAGGAACCATGGACCACTCGAAACCTTTAGTGATCTGTGCAAATGATTGCATTGATAACTTTACATATATTTGTATTAACTATTTTATATTTAAATCATTCTTGATTTCTACATATAGCCCAGATTTATTATCAATTTACTGGCTCAGTGGGCTAAGCATCTCTCATAATGTAATCATTCGCATATAAACATTTCCATCTATTTAATGGCAGATTTCCCTTCCTCTTCTCTCTATTTATTGTCAAGGGAAATTGGTTTAAATGACCCCGGATGTCATTTAAGAAACACTTTTTAAAATAAATAAATAATTTGCTCATTATTTACTTATTTTACAAGCACTTATTATATTCTACCTCCCACTGCTACCTACAATTGAACAATTAAGACAAAATAAAGAGAAAGAAAACCCTTATAATAAACATTCACAGTCCAGCCAAACCAAACCTTACATTCACCACATATGAGGAGATTATCATCAGAAGCCTGATACAATCAAGGTCATATCACAGATGAACAGATGCATTTGAAGGATCTCATTATCTATGAGGTCATCATTCTTTCCTTTGGACATTGTACCAGACATGATCTCCATGACAATGATTTAAACTTTGAACAAGTATCCATCCCTGTCTTTTATGACTTTCTGGAAGAGGCGTCATGGGGTAGTGGGTAGAGTTGACTTCCAAACTAGGGAATCTTGGATTTAAATCCAACTTTTGACAACACTTGGCTATGTGACATTGGGCAAGTACTGAAACTCACTGTGCTTTAGGATCTAGAATCCAGGTTATTTTCTCAGATGATAGGATGAAAAGAAAGTGCTGCCTTTCATTAGAAGAGAGAATTTCTTCATCTGAAGGCCTCTGTACCAATAAAATCACAGAAGAGGTTCTTTTATTCATCCAAGATTTCAAAATGTAATTGGAAAAATACAAGTAACTTGCCCAGGGTCACAGCCTCAATTTCTTAATCCATAAATAAAAGAATAATTATTTCACCTATCTGACAATGTTACCATGAAGATCAAATGAGATAATGTCTGTTCAGCATTTTACATATCTTAAAGTGCTAGGTAAATACTAAATGCTAGAAAAAATCTAATGTTAGCTATTTTGACTCAAAATCTATCTCTCCACTAGTGGATTCTGCTGTGAAGGAAGAGGATATGATTTAAATATATGCTTGAGAGACTCCTAGTTGAATGGAAGCAGCATAGTACAATGAAAAGAGTTCTAGACATGTAGCCTAAGGATCTGTGTTCAAATTCTTCTTCTTCCATTCACTAGAAGCATGACCACCAATTCACTTTACCTCTTTAGACCTCAGTTTCTCCATCTGTATAATGAGAAAGTAGAACTAGATATTTTTGAAATACTGATCAGTCATTAACCCAAGTTGTTGTAATTCTTCTGAGATTATTTCTTGTTCTTCCAATTTGAAAGTTTTTGTTTTTTAAAAAGTTTGTATTCTTCTAAACATTCAGTCAATTGTGTGTCTGTAAAAATTGTGATATACAGTAGAAAATTAGTAATCTATTTATATACTTACAGTTTGTTTGGCATTTGAAGGTTTGCAAAGCACTTTACAAATATTATCTCCTTTGGTTCTCAAAGTCACCATGAGAGGGAGGCACTAATATTATCATCATTATTATATTGATGAGGAAATTGAGGCATACAGAGGTTAAGAGACTTGCTTAGGTCTCATAACTAGTAAGTATCTAAGGCTGAACTTGAACTTAGGTTTTCTAGACTCTAGATCAAAATTTACAGTATAGTTGCTTAGTGACATGGATAGGTTGTTATTGTTCAGTCATGTCTGTTATGTCTGACTCTCTGTGACCTCAATCTTTGATGGGGAGGAGGAGGAATACTGCATTTGCTTGTCATGTCTTTCTCCACCTCATTTTATAGATTAGGAATGGAGGCAAACAGAGTTAAGTTACTTGCCCATGATCTAGGACGTGTCTGAGACCAGATTTGAACTCAGGAAGATGAATCTTCTTCTTTCCAAAACCAGTTCACTGCCACAATTAGATGCCTTAATGACTAGATTAAGTAACATGTATATAATCAAAGAACTCTTGCTATTGGATGCAGGACATGAACCCAAGCCTCCATGACTTTACAGCTAACTTCTATCAAGAACTGATTGTTCTCCCACTATGTATATTCCATTGTGCTAGGTACTAGAGGTACAAAAGTACCTGATCTCAAAGAGATTTGTGTTGTTCACTATGTAAATTGATGAGGATATAAATGGCAATGTGAGAAGGAGTCAGTAACTTCCATTTTCAACATGGTGGCTACAATGATTTCCTAGAGTATAGTTTTCATATAATTATTCATTTTTTTTCTAAATTAACTTTGATTTTGACCTTGGCTAACTTGTACATGCTTTATGATCTGTTATAACTACCACTTCTGCAACTAGTCACTTCCTGTCTGGCAACAGGATCAATTGATCTTTTTTGTTGCCATGCCATTTGGTGCTCACAGGGTTTCTTGCCTCTCTTCTTAAAGCATTCGTGATCTAAAGACTTGAGGTTTCTCATTAGTCTACATGTTATTGGTCCCCTTCACTTCCCGAAACTGGACTATATTTTACAAAATTCTCTTTGCCATCTGCACTGACCCTACTTTGTCATCAAAGCTACATTTTATCACAGAATATGTTGACTTGGTTTGAAGGATCTTGTCAACTTCTTCATTAATTTTCTTCTTTTTCTTTCTTGTGGCTATTTGTTTTTAAACAATCTATTTTTTATTGTAAACTTAACTCTCATCGACAAATGTGGCCATCCAAAAACAGAAAGGACAACAACAAGAAGAAGACTGTGTATTTTCATGTCATCTGTTTTTTAAAAGTATGTTAAATTTAATGTCAATAAAATATTTGCCAAGTTTGTTTCTGGGTGCCCTTCTGATTCCTTTTTTGTTGTTTTCTCCTGTGATTTTTGATATTCTATTGATGTTTGTTTGCTTTTTTAGCATTTCCTGATAACTTATCACTGCCCCCCCCTTGAAGCTGTCCTTTATAGTTGAACAAAATCCATCAACAAATTGATCTGCTATTGAACTCTAAAATCCTATTCAAATCTAGGACCACATCTTTCCCTCTACTCTTAGCCTGCTCATTGTGGCTGAGGATCTAATTTGCACTTCATTGCAGGGATCAGATTCCTGTTTTGCTCCTTATGACTGCATATCTTTCTGGTACCCTATCCCATACACAAGTAGATCCAAACCTGGGATCTATCACCAATCTAATCACTGTTATTCTACTGTTATACTTCCTCCCCTTTGGCTCAGTCCCCACAATTTCCTAACAGTACTCTTGATTCCTGGAACTTTGCTTACCATGAGCCAGCACATTATTTTGATGTTGTGTGTTGGATGTCTCCGGGACAAACTTTGCTGCCCTCTATTAGACATTGCCAACCCCATTTAATAAGATACTTAAGAATGTTATGGTTTGTTGCTAAAACAATCCTCAAATATTTCACTCTTTGATCTTTTCGCCTACCTGAAACATCCCATAACCATCTGCCTTGTCTTAGTGCATGTTTTTAGTCTCTAATTTTTTTTAGTTTGGATATCTAACTCTTATTTGATCTCTAAGAATGGCACACTCACTTCTGTGAATATAATTACAATACTTTGGAGAAGCTTAATAAATTTATATTGACACATTGATTGACTGATTGATATACCCTGGTAACTGGATATGTCTCCTTTCCAAGAATCATCTTGAATAAATAAACCATGTCAACGCTATTTGACTGAACAATTTGTGACTATTTTCCTGACCATTCTAACCCATAAAATAAACCCATAAAATAAATAACGATACAAAATGTCTCTCAATCCTGTGTAACCATGACAAAGCAGGAGAAAAGCAGACAGAGATCTTAGGATAGGAAGTATGATATTTTTAGTTCCTTGATCAACGTTTGCTTAACTGTTGGTAGTCCAGATGCAAGATCTTTGTCTGGTGACCAACACATGGACCTACTCAAAGAGGAAATAATTTATATCAATATTGACATTCTTATTCTAACTGAAACCAGAAGATAAAGAAAAAGGGCAGCTAGCAAGGCCTTCACAGAGAGAAAAATAAATGGTTTGGCCAAATTGACTTTATCATGCATCCAAAAGCAACAAGAAACAAATTCATGGGGTATTTGGTCACCTCACACTAAAGTATATTTAATGATCATTTTGGAAAATAAATAACATGAAAGCACTTGTAACTTTGCACTAATATCTATTTCATGGGATAAAGAGATAAAAGAATTCTATGAACAATCAATTTGTAATTTGGTTGTTTTTCAGTCACATCCAACTCTTCATGACTCCTGTTGGGGGTTTTCTTGGTGGTTAACAATTTTCATCTACAGAACATTTTACAGATGAAGAAACAGATAAATGGGATTAAGTGACTTGCCTAAGATCACATAGCTAGTAAGAGTATCAGGCTGGATTTGAAATCAGGTCTTCCTAACTCCAGGCCATCACTCCATCCACTGCACCACCTCGCTACTCCAAATAACTTAATAACACCATCCAAGTAATTGTTTAAAATAATTCATAAATATAAATTACATTAATTAATTAATGTTATTTATTTCTTCAAAATTTACTATCTTTAATGCAAAGATAGACATAGGGAAAAATGGATGAGGCTGAAATATAAAAAAGAAAAAAGGCTTTGAAGACTCCATGGATATTTTATGGGCTTATATCATGAATCCTACATGTTGAAGGGATACATTAGAAGTTGAGCTAACTCTCTGTCCTTCTCCCCCTTTTCTCCTTCTCTTGTTCTTTTTTTCTCTTCTTCCCTGTCCCCCCTCTTCTGTTTCATCATCTCTCTGAGTCTGCTTCTCTGGCTCTCCTTCTGTTTCTCTCACACACACACCTATCTACACACACACACACATATGTATGTATGTATTTATATACGTATGTATGTATATTCAAGCAAACTGACCATGGCTCAACAGAGAAAGAAGCTTCTGATCCTGCCTGAATCAGTTGTCTGAGTATACTCATATTACGAACCTATTAGAAAAATTACAAAATGGGAAATCTCAAAAAGAATGTCAACCTAAAATTCTAAATCAAATGTTTGAAGCTGAAAAAATTCAAAAATAGACTAAAATTGATATGGACATTGGTCCAACATTCTTTCCTGGTAATACATTAGTTATAGATCCAAGAATTTTGTTATCTACAAATTTAATAAACATTCCATTGGATCATAATGAGATTTACACAATACTTTCTGCTTTACAAAACAAAGGAGTTAATACATTATTCCTCCTCAAACCAAGCAACTTATTCAATATGATCCAACTAGTACGTGATAAAGTCACTATGTCTTCTCTCTTTGAAGTCAGATCGTTTTCACTGTACATGGCAGCTCATTGTGTCACTATCCAGATTCCTGTCCATAATTCCCTTTAGGCTATGTCCTCCTATGTAACATTAGTCCTTAAGTTCTAAGAGGAAAAGTCACTCAATCCCACCAGCCCCAACATGGTTCTAAACAGCCCATGAATCTAAGATATGGTAGTTTCACAATGAAAATCCTATTCACTCAACTCCATTGGACTTTTAATGCCTCCTCAATCAGCTGTGAAGGACTCTAAATACTTAACAAAAGTCTATGTATTTTAATATAATGACAACGCTTCTGAAGCTACTTCAGCTGGAGAACAATACAACTAGATTCCTATTTTATGATGTTCAGTTTGTCAGCCTCTGGAAGAACAGTGGCAGGGAGAGAGTGGATGGATGAGAAAGTGCAATAAGTAGTTAATGCAATAGCTCATGAGAGCAATAATAGTCTTCCATATAGCTAGCCACAATCAGTCTAAATCCTCAGGTTTGCTTATTTTATCATCTTACATTCCGTTTGTGGTCAGTAGATAGTGTAACACAAAGGTATTGACTTTCAGGTGAGGGCAATGTGTTTATAAAATAGCATATCATGTTTTAATACCTTTGTTCACATGAAATTCCAGTTTCTCTACCTAGGTTTTCATTTTGCCCTTTTCTCAGTAAGCTGAAATGTTGGCAGCATGTTTATGAAATCTCTTATCTACTACAGATGATTTGCCTGAGAGCCAGCATGGAAGAGTGGGAAGAAAAACATGAAGAATAAAAGATCCCCTAATAGGTAAATGGTCAAAAATGTAAATAGAGAATTTTCCAAAGAAAAAAAGATGTAAACTATTGATGATCATTTGATTAAAAAATTCAAAAAGATGTAAACTCTTGATGATCATTTGATTAAAAAATAGCAAGAAGAGAAATGCAAATTAAAACAATCTTGAGACTCTGCTGTAGCCATGTCAGGTGAGCAAAAATTACCAAAAAAAAAGTCATTGTTGAAAGGATTATGATATGACGGGCACAATAATGCACAGTTTGTGGTACTGGGGATTGGTGCAGTCATTCTGGAAAGCAATTCAGCACCAAGATCTTTAGGGGATTAATCTATGAATACCGTAGAATATGATGCCATGTTTGTCCCAAAAGTACTAAACATAAATTGAAGGGATATGTATATAGATAGATAGAGATGATAGATAGAGATTAGCTATAGATTTGGAAAGCTATAGATCAGACAAAAATGAAAGAGATAGAAAAAAGAGATGGAGATGGAGATAAAAATAAGCAACAACACTTCTTGCTGTGGCAAAGAACTAGAAAGTAAAAAGACAATAATCAATAGGGAAAAGATGAATGAATTATGCTATCTAAATGTAATCAAATTTATGTAGATTAGAAATTTAGAGAAACCTGAACAGCCCTATAAATGCCTGGTGCTGTTAAGTATAAAGAATCAGGAAAATACTTTATACAATGATCAGAACCATGTAAAAGAAAGTTTTTTTTTAAGATTTATTATTTTAAAGATTTTAAAAGATTTATTAAATAAATTAACATTATTAAGGGCATACTATGTTATAGTACTGTGCTAAATTGATCAGTTTAAGTACCTATTATGTGCTAAGCTTCTGAGTGTGTGTTGGTGGAGAAAGGAGAAGGTGCTGAAACAGATGGCCCCTGCCCAAACTAAGCTCATAAACTAATGAAAACTAAAACAAGAAAACAATTTTATGTGAACAAGCTATAAATGGGGATTAATAGGAAATAATCAATAGAGGAAAGGTATAGCTTTAATCAAGGTGGATTAGGAAAGGGTTCTTATAAAAATAGAATTTTTAATTGGCTCAAGTCCCATTTTGGGCCAAGTGGGACTTGAAAGAAGAAGGAAAATCAGTGGGTATAGATGAGGAGGAGAGTATCCCAGACACAAGCGACGTGAAAATCTCCAAAGTTGGGAGACAGAATATCGTATGTGTTAAAATTTTTTTTTTTTTAAATGAGGAAGCCAATGTACTAAACTGGGTCTGGGTTGTATAAGATATATGGCTGATAATATGAGAGTACAGAAGGTCACAAAGGGCTTTGAATGCCAAATGATTTTGTATTTGATCCTGGAGGTAATGGGAAATAACTGGCATTTATTTAGATGTGGTTGTACTGGACCCACAGTGATCAATGAACTTGATGACAAACCATACTCTCCATGTCCTGGCAGAGATGATAGATTAGAAGTACAGAATAGGACATGGTTTTTTCAAATATGGCTAAAATGTTATTCAATTTGGTATGGTTTTGCCTGACTATATTCATTTCCTATTTTATTTTGATGTGAAGGATAGTTGGTGAGTAATGCTATTGAAGAAAAGAACATCAATGAAAAATTTACAAATAAAAGGAAAGAACAGAAAAAATATATATAAAACAAGACTAGCAAAAGGGAAATTTTATTAATACTGTGTTAAGTTAGATATGTGCATCTCAGAACCTATGGAACAGAAGCTTATAATTTCATATTCAGTCCTATATTTTTATATGCTGATGCTTCTCAAATTCATATTTTAAAGGACTTTTTTTTTAAGAAAGAAAAGAAAACACTAGGAATCTGGAAACCTGTGTTCAAAATCTGTCTTTCACACAAAAAACTCACCTCATGATTGTGGATAATGTCATCTCTCTGGATGATCAATTTCATTCTTTGTAAAATGAAGGATAGTTTTCTTTTCTTCTGAAAGCCACATTTTGCTATTGTCATGCTCAACTCTTTGTTATTCTATTTGTGGTTTTCTTCACTGAGATACTGGAATGGTCAACTTTGTATGTGAATGAGATAAGCTCTCCCATAAACATTAAATAGAAATCAAACTGGATTAAAAACTACAATCTTACAATATATTGCTTACAAGAAATATATTTAAAGCAGAACGACACATATAGATTTAGGTACAAAGCTGAAGAAGAATCTATTATGCTTCAGCTGAAGTATAAAAAGCAGAGGAAGTGATCCTGATTTCAGTTCAAGCAAAAGCAAAAATAGCTATAAATAAGAGAGATAAGGAAGAAAACTATATTTTGGTAAAGGGTACCATACATAATGAAGTAATATCAATACTCAACATATATACATCCAAATTCCTAGAAAAGTTAAATGTTCTGCAAGAAGAAAAAGACAGCAAAACTATACTATTGGGGATCTCAATCTTGCTCTATCAGAAATAGATAAATTAAACCACAAAATAAACAAGAAAGAAGTTAAGGAGGTAAATAGAATTTTAGAAAAGTTAGGTATAATGGAGAAATAATGGAGAAAATTGAATGGGGACTGAAAGGAATATACTTTTTTCTTGGTGATACATTGAACCTACACAAAAACTGACCATGTATTAGGGTATAAAAACTCAAAATCAAATGCAGAAAAACAGAAATAGTAAATGCATCTTTTTCATTTCATAATGCAATAAAAATTAAATGTAATAATCATACTGGATTAAAATAGACCAAAAGTTAATTGGAAACTAAATAAACTAATCCTAAAGAATGAGTAAGTGAAACAACAAATCATAGACAGAATTGATAATTTCATCCAAGAGAATAGTAATAATGAGACAACACACCAAAATGTATGGGATGCAGCCAAAGCAGTTGTTAGAGGAATTTTTTTTATCTCTAGATGCTTACTTGAATAAAATACAGGAAGAAAAGATCAATGTATATGGTATGGCAAATCCAATTTACAAATATTCAAGAGATATCTCAAATTAAGGATAGAAGTATTTATTTTTAGAATCTTACAAGAAGTGAAATTCTCCAAAGTGGACTCCAAACCAGTCTAGGGAGGTTAATTTCCACAGAGATTGAAATGAGTTATATAGTAGTGACCACAAGAATAATGCTTGGAAGTAACATGAACTTGTTAAATTTTGACATGAATTTTATGATAGTCAGTTTTGAAACTGCTTACAACTGTTTCTCCTATTTCATTTCTCCAGATAGATTAAATCAAAGTTATAAATTCAATCTACCTTAGTTAATGATTTTATAAGAAACCATATAATCCCCTCACAAAGAGATTTGTTTAGAATTACTTTGTTTAGAAGTAAGTAAACCATTAAACTAGGATAACCAAGAAGACTTGGCTTACTTTGGGCATCCTCAACAAATAGAGATTACCCAGTTTATGGATCCCTTAGAATGTCTCCAGTTCATTAATTAGTAAACTTCTTCTAAGAAGTAAAGTTCTAGATCAGATATTTCTATTAGAGGAGCAGGTCTTTTGTTCTCCTTCCCAGAGCCTCGATGATTAACAAACCCTTGAAATTGGGTCTGGAATTGATGAGGTTTAGGTTTTGGGGTTCCCTTCAGAATTATCAAATGACTATTCTTGGGAAGTGCTCCATTTCCCATTACACTCAAATGAAATTTTGAAAGTAAAAGGGGAGATTAACAAAATTTAAAGTTAGAAAACTATTGAACTAGTAAACAAAACTAAACATTGATTTTATGAAGAAAAAAAACAACAAAATGAACCTTTAATTAATTTGAATAGAAAAAGAAAAGAAAATCAAATTGTGAGTATTAGAAATGAAAAGGGTGAAATTTCCACCAATGGGGAGAAAATTAAAACAACAATCAGGAGCTATTTTGCCCAATTGTATCCCAATAAATCTGATAATCCAAATGAAATGGACAAATACTTATAAAAATATAGATTGCCCAGATTAACAGAAGAGGAAATACATTTCTTAGTCCCATTTTAGAAAAAGAAATTGCTATTAATCAACTCCCTAAGAAAAAAAATCTCCAGGGCCAGATGGATTTACATAAGAATTCTACCAAACATTTAAAGAATAATTAATTCCAATACTATGCAAATTATTTGTAAAAATAGGGAAAGGAGTCCTATTAATTTTCTTTTATGACAGATATGGTGCTGCTACCTAAATCAGATAAAGTTTATGAATATTGAGTCAAAAATCTTAAATAAAACATTATCAAAGAGATTACAGCAAATTATCACTAGGATAGTACATCATGAACAAGTACGATTTATACTAAGCATGCAGGGCTGATTCAATATTAGGAAGTATATTAGCATAATTGACTATATCAATAACCAAAGTAACAGAAATCATATGATAATCTCAATAAATGCAGAAAAAGTATTTGCAAAATCCAACACTAAAAACACTAGAGAGCATAGAAACAAATGGAATTTTCCTTAAAATGATCAGTAGCAACTATTTTAAACCATCAACAAGTATCATATGTAATGGGGATAAACTACAACTATTCCCAATAAGATCAGGTATGAAAAAAGGTTGCCCGCTATCACCATGACTATTCAATATTGTATTAGAAATGTTAACTTTGGAAATAAGAAGAAAAAGACATTAAAGGAATTAGAGTAGGTAATGAGGAAACCAATTATCACTCTTTGCAGATGATATGATGGTATACTTAAAGAAGCCTAGAGAATCAATTAAAAACTACTAGAAAAAAATTCATGACTTTAGCAAAGCTTCAGGGCACAAAATTAATTCACAGAAATCATCAGCATTGCTATATATTACCAACTAAGTCCAGCAGCAAGAGATACAAAGAGAAATTCCATTTAAAATAACTGTAGATAGGGGAAGCTAGGTGGCACAGTGGATAGAGCACCAGTCCTGAGACTGACATGTACAGAAAACAGCAAAGATGTTAGTGTGATTGAAACATGAAATGTATGAGGGGAAAAATATAAAACAAAGAGAGAAAAAGTTTTTGTGGTAGGATTGGAAAGAGCTTCAAATAGCAAATGGAAGAGATTGAATTTCATCCTCAAAACAGTGGGAGCTCCTGAATCTCCTTGAGCAAGGGAGTGCTATTGTCAGATCTGTATTATAAGAATATCCACTTGACAGTTGTTTAGAAGATGGATTGGAAATGGGAGAAACTGGAACCAAGAAGAACAATTAGACTATTAAAATAGACCGGATGAGAAGCGTGACGTGATCAGGGCCTGTAATAGAAAGTAAGGACGTTTCACAGCCAGGAAGTTGGACAACTCAGCATTTTAGGGAGAAACTAGTCCTTAGCTAGTCAGATAAGGAAGATACTAAAGATTCTTGATCATAACATTATCTGTGGAAAGTGGTAAATGAGAAAGACCATTCTTGCAATTATGCAGTCTTCAACATTCCTGAGTAAAGCCAGAACCAGATTAAAATGTAATTAGAAAAGATTGAACATTTATTAAGAAATATTTAATATTTTATCAAAAATACAACATAGATAACATTATATTTTTAAAAATGTTTTTATTGGTGTCTTCTCTTTTGTACACCATCCCTGTTATCCTGCTTCACTTTCTCCTCCCTTCCCATTGCATCATCTCATATAATAGAATTTTTGAGAGAGGGGGGAAACAGTATAATTGATTGATATATTCAAAAACTCTGAAAATATATGCAATGTGTAATTCTTGGGATCTCCCACCTCTACAAAGATTGTCTTATGTTTCTTTGAGTCTCACTTGATCTTTATAATTTTGTTACATTTCCAGTTGATTCGTTGTATCATTCTTTCCATTTACACTGTTGCCCTTACTGTGTGTTTTCTTGGTTCTGCTGACTTCTGCCTGCATCAGTTTATTTAGATCTTCCAGGCTTCTCTGTATTTATCACTTACACAATTTCTTACAAAGCTGTAATATTCCATTATATTCATGTACTCCGATTTGCTTAGCTAATCCCCCAATTTCTGGGCACCAAATTTATTTCCAATTATTATCCATTACAAAAACTGATGCTATAAACATTTGGGTGCATAGATAATATGCATTTTAAATCTAAGTCAACATACACCCACAGAGATTCTTCTGTACAGATTTGTGGCCCCTGTTTCTATTTGAGTTTGACAGACTGAAGTAGAGCATGACTCAGAGATAGAGGAAACTGGGGTTAGAATTTCAAGTACTATAGAGTCCATTAATTCTTTCCTCATACTGAAATCTGGGAAGGTATGTATTCTTTTTCAAATACAAAGATTACTGGAATAAATGGAAGCAATTTCAAATGTTCTCAGATCCCAGCTGTGCCCAGAAATATATTTTATTTTACAGGGTTTTGCATGAGTGACTCAGTTTCATGCTGTTTATTTTGCTGTCCAGCTCTATCCATCTGTGAAACCCCTGAAAACATCCCCCCTATTAGTGATGTGGGGCAACAGATCATGAATGAGACCAAAGCAGATGGATACACATGAATGAGATTAAAATGTTAGAGGCCACAAAGGAACTGGAGGGTGATCTGTTCTTCATCTTAGGGTGTCAAACAAAACAAAATAATAAAAAGGTAGATATCTAAGAGTTGAGAAAGAGGGTAAATTGTGAGCAAACAGCTCAGCAGGAGGTCTAGACTTGTCTAACAAGAGTGCAACAATCCAAAGGAAATCCACTAAGCAAAAATTTATTCCTTATAGAATGTAAGCTTCTTAAGGACAAATATTATGACTTTACATACACATACATATGTGTCTATATCTTTGAATACATACATGTTTGAATTCCCGGCATCCCATGCAGTGACTGGCACATCATACTTAATATATGCTTGTTGACAAGGTACCTCCAACTTTCCAGTCTTCCAGGCTTGTAAACATGGTTTTTATTATATTCCTCATTTTTCCTCATCAAACAAATTCAATCAATGTTCAAATCATACTCTTTCTAATTTTACAGCCCTCACATCCTTCCTTTCACTCCCATAGCTCACTTTATTTCAGGCCCTCATCATTTCTATCTGTATTATTTAGATTACCCGGACTATTCAACAGCCTTCTCTTGGAGCTCACTACCTCAAGTTCCTCCCCAGTCCTTTTCATCCTACCCATATTACCAAAGTAATTCTACTTAAAGACTGATCTGATCATGTGACTTTCCTATTTAATGAACTTCAGTGGCTCTTAAAACAGAAATTCCACTATTGATTTTTTAAAGACTTCCACAATCCAGCTCAAATTATCTTTCCAGCTTCATTGAATATTACTCCCTCCACTATGTTCAGAGATTCAACCAAACTGGCCTCTTATTCCTCACATAAGATATACATCATTCATCATTTTGTCTCTACACTGGTCATACCTTACACCTGGAATCAATCTTAGTTTTATGATTCTGGCTAACTTATAACTATCTCAGTTTTCCAAAAGGTAAAATGAAGATAATGAAAGCATTAATTTCCCATGATCATTGTGAGGATCAAATGAGATATTTGTAAAGTTCTTACCACAATGTCTGGCACATAGTAACTTCTTAATAAATACTTCCTTCTTTTCTTCCTTCCTTCCTTCTGTTTTCCTTTCTTCTTTCATTTTTTTTCCTTTTTTTCTCTTTCTTCCTCTCTTTCTTTAAGAAGCAGCTTAAGTGTCATTTTCTCCATGAAACATTCCCTGAATCCTTAGCTGTTAGTATTCTTCCTTTCTATCTAATACTTAACTACTTTGTTTATAATTATATTTGTTCACTTTATATTTGTGTAGGATAAATATATATCCACAACATATTATACATATGTTTATACATATTATACATGTTTATGTGAACATATATACTTTTTCTTCCTAATTACAATATAAATTCATCATAAATAGGGACTGTTTCATCCTTTGTACTTGTATCACTAGCAATTAGAATAATCCCCAGCATAGAGTAATAACTTAATAAATAGATGTTAATTGATTATTTGGCTGATTGAAACATATCCCTGACTTATACTTTTTAGGGGGTCTATGATAGAAGAGAGGGTAATGCCTTAGTCTGTCCCATCTCATGGTTGTCTTAGTAAGTGAATATTTTCAGTCCTGCTTGAAGATTTAATTAATCAAGCATTGATTTCCCACTTACATTCAGATGGGTAATGTTCCTGGAATAAATAAGTAGAAAGAGATAGGATTTAGAGGTAGAGGACCTGATTTGCTATTTTTATAACCATTGGCAAATCCTTTAATCTCCCAGGACCTTATTTTCCTCATTTCAAAAGTGAGTAGATTAAGTCAGAAAAAAAGTACCTTGTATCTCTAGATGTATAATCCTCTAATTATAAAAATTCTCTGAGGAATCATTTCCTTATCTTTAGAATCAGGAAGTTGGAATAGATTTCCTCTTAAAAACCATTTCTAGTTATGTTGGACCCAACTCAAACTGATTTGAGAGAGTGGATTATGAAAACTTCAGGGTGAGAATTTACATTTAAAAGCTTAGGAAAGACAACAAATTAGGCTCGAGTTACTATTTTGTTAATTGAGAGTTAAGAAATTAATGAGGAAAATTATAATAAAGCATCTTGACCTTTAAAATGGGTCAGACATACATTATTTTTTTCCATTTTACCAGCATGTCTCTATTCCATTTGCTGGGATTTTAGAAATTAAAATAGACTCAGAAGGTCTTTCCAAAAAAGTCATGGCACGCAGGTAGATTATTACTTTTCCATCATAATTACAAAATTTTAAAGCTAAAGGAGAATTTAAAAGTAACCTGTTTTTGTAATCTAGTAACTTTGTACAAATAATAGAAACAATGGAGTAGTTTTCCTTTTTTTTTTTTTTTTTTTTTTTTTTTTTTTTTTTTTTTTTTTTTTTTTTTTTTTTTTTTTTTTTTTTTGCTAAGGCAATTGAGGTTAAGTAACTTGATAGGATCAGGATCTCACATCTAGGAAGTGTTAAGTGTCTTAGACTAGATTTGAACTCAGGTTCTCCTGACTTCAGAGCTGATGCTCTATCCACTGCACCACCTACCTGCCTCTAAACACTCCTTTTGATAGAGCCTAATATAAAATTTTGGCAAGTGAGATAGTACAGTGTATAGAATTGGAGTCAGGAAGACTGGACTTCAAATCTGATTTCAAACACTTACTAGCCGTGTGACCCCGGAAAAGTTGCTTACCCCTCTTTGGCCTCAGCTCCTTTTCTATTAATGGGCTGAAGAAGGAAATGGAAAACTACTCCAATATTTCTGTGAGAAAATCCAAAATGGGATCATGAAGAGCTGGACACAACTAAAATTACTAAGCAAAAACAACAACAAAGATAACATCAGGTTTTGCTTTTTGGCTCCCTTATTATATTGAGCTTGCTGTCCATTAAAACCCCTAGATCTTTTCTAGTTATACCTCAGCCATCTTGGACATGTGAAATTAAGTATTTTGAACTCAAATATAAAACTATTTATTTAATCTTATTCATTTCTATTAAATTTCATCTCATTACATTTTTACCAATGGTTGATTCAGTCATTGTTTAGATCCAGTTTCTGTTATCCAATGTCATGGCTATATCATTAAGCTTTTTATTATTTACAAATTTGATTAACATCTCATCTATCTTTTTCCAAGTCATTGATAAAAATATTTTTTCTTTGCCCAGATGATCTATAACAGGAGTGCTAACCTCAAGAGGCATGGTTTCTGATAATTAAAAATCAATTTATAAATTAGGCTAACTGATAATCAATAAATTGATGGTCAGTGATATCTCTTGATAACCAAAAATGATAGCTTATATTTGCTGTAATTTTTTTACAGTTTTATTTCTATGAAGATGGTTTCTGTAACTTGGGGGAATAATGTTCCCTCATGTTGTATTTCCTCACATTTATGTTTTGTAATGGTGGAGTATAGGCTATAAATCAGTCAGTGATAACAGGTAACAAAGTTAAGTACATTTTCTGTGAGGAAGAGCACCTATTATAAGCAAATTTTAAAAATATTGAATCCACTCTATTAAATAGCTTAATTACACTTTCAATTCAAATTTATAAAACCATTTGATGATTCAAACACAAATATCTTAACTCTATGATTGCCCTCAAATGATGGACTGGGCTAACATTTCTCCTCCATATATATGAGTTCACTTCCCAGACCCCAAGTGTATTCTTTCTGAAAGACCTTTGCACTGTCCCATACAGAAAATTATATGACAATTCATCTTTTATCTTTAGGTAAGTCCCCTGCTTCTGGCTCTCTTTGCTAAAAAGGATCTAGCAGTAATTCGTAATTCAATTAGTAAAAGGCATTCAGCTCCAGAGGGTAATATGCTCATCTCAGTAGCTTTTGTGATTGGTAGTGCTCCTTTCCCAACCTCAGATACTTCCTACCCACTTCTCTGTAACAGGATGAAGGGTAGGAATTATTTATGTATCACCCTTGCATAGCACTGTTCCTGTCACAGAATAGGTCACTTCATAAATCCTTGCTGAATTAAATTGCTTTCTAGTGAAAATAGAAGCTTCTCAAGGAACTGGAAATGGAGACATAATATCACGAGGATCAATTCTCCATGAGCACAAGATGAAAGGAACAGAAGAGTGTAATGGGCTGAAGCTCAAGTTGATGCCCTGAGGTCCCAAGCACATGAGGCTAAATAGTAATTGGACCATACTCTATTAATATATATCTGCTTGGAGAAAGAATGGCCCCCACCCACTCTTTGTGCAAGTCCTGATGTGCTGTATAGGAAATGACAATTTTGGTGGGTGGAGGCAGAGGGGCGGAGAGAGGAACGGAAAGAGAAGGCTGGCTGGCTTCTGGTCTGACTGGCTTCTTGACCCAGCTGCTGACATTGCTAATCCCCCTTCACCTCCGATCCTCCTTCACCTCTGATGCTTCTTCACCTCTTCACCTCAATAAAGATTGAAGTTTTCCTTTAACCTGAATTCCTGACTCCAGCTGATTTTAAAATACACAGTCATCAGAGAAAAGGAAGAAGACTCAAAGAAAGGGAAGTTTGTTCATTATAGAGAAGTTTTTCCAGATGGCACAGTGGATGAGAAAGGGAAATTTGGAATGGCTCTTTTTTGAGGAGAGGAAGGGGGATTAAGTGGATAGTGATGAAAAAGTAGCTGCAGATGTCTGAGAATAAGAAGAAACTGTAATTTACTAACCCATGGGGGAATGAGTCCAGGCAGAAGAGCTCTTTGAAGGTAGGAAGGTGAAAAAAACTTTCAAAAGTCTCATCTGATAATCTTCCCTGATGGTCTTGTCTCAAAGTTTCCATCAACCATTCAATCAGCAAGTATTTAAGTAAATAGACATTGGAAACAAATACAATAAATGAAACAATTCCTCCATGCAAGGGCACTGTGTTCTACTGATTTACATTCCACCATGAATGGTCTTGATTTTACAGACAAGGAAACTGAGGTTCTGAAAGGAAAAGTGACTTGTCTATGGTGAAAATGCTAATAGCTACTAGAAGCAAAACTGTCCAGGGACTGCAAAAGCCCTGAGAATGTGTTAAAATTAGTAACAGTTGGACCTATGTGATTCTTTTTATGGTAATGAATAACCAGAAGCCAAATGGGAACCCATTGACTGGGGAATACTTAAGCAAATTGTGGTATATCAATCTATTGAAACATTAGTGTAATAAGAAGTAATTAACAAAGAATACAGAAAAGTTTCAGAAGACTTCCATAAATTGATATTATATGAAATAAGTAGAATCAGGAAAATAATATACAAAATGCTTACAAAATAAGTAAAGTACCAAAGTCTTTATTAAGTGTTTACTATATTCCAGAAACTCTAAAATAATATAAACACAAAGAAACTGAATGTTGCAGAATTACTATGATCGGGTTTGCCTCTGAATAAGAGATGACTAAATCGACTGAATTGCTACTTTGCTGGGATGGGGAGGAGTATGGGGATGAAACACTCCCTATACTGTTAGACTCTGTTCGTATTTATTGATTTTGTTGAATTGACTTTTATTTTTCCTTTTTGCTCTTTTCATATTTTTTTTTAAATTAAAAAGGATGGCTCTGGAGAAAAGACATTAGGAAATTAAGATAATGAAAAAATCTATCATACTACTTTTAAAAATATAGATATAAATAGTATATTTTTTCTATGGAGTCAGGGTACATGACATTACCAAGAGAACCGGATGATCATTGGCACAAACAACTGGCTCTCCAAATAAATGTTTTCTCCTAGTAACCCTAGGTCAAGTGCTTCTCTACTCTTAAGGTAAAATATTATAAATATGAGCTATTGCTCCCTGGTGTTCTGACCTAAATCTTCATTCAATTTTCAAACTGAAAAGGACTTTTAAGGTCCTTCCATAACTTCGTAGACTATTAGAGCTGAAAAGGAACTAATAATTATCTGATAGATTTTCACAGATGAGGATATGAGGGCCCAGAGAAGGTCTGGTTCCAGCTTGAGTACTTCCCTTTACTGAAGAACAATAAACCGACCCAGCTCATTTTCACCCTTAGGAGGAAGTATTAGGCACCTTAGAAGTAATCGAGCCACCATGTTCCCCAAACTTAGTCACGCTCCTGTCTGACCACTTTGCAGTCATGACCTGAATCCCATGGGGAAGGGCACTGGGAGTTCCTGCCATGTGTCTGGGTCAAGCTCAGAGGTACAGATAGCAGTTTGTACCACAAAGTGTGCTGTGAGTGGAAAATGGAAGGCAGTTCCCAGGAGGGAAAAAAAAAAAAAAAACATCAGACTCAGCCCATTGCCCTGCATCCCAAAGGGCAAAGGAACAGCAAGAGGTGATGAATGAGTGCAGCCCAATCAGAACACAAGACACAAAAGACACCAAGCATCAGGTATCAGCCTGAAAGAAAACTCTTCAGCTGTATGATGGGGACTGAGTACAGAGGGATTTGAAAAGCTCCCAAAAAGCTTGGTTTTCTCACTGGAGTCTCGTGTCTCTGAGTTCTCTACAGATTGGAGTCCAGATACCTTAGGGAACATAGAGGGGCAGAAGGGTCAAAGTGCTGGACCTGGGACTAGAATTATAGATTTAGAGTTCAACAACCATTATTTTAGAGGTCATTTAGCCTACTAACCTCATTTTATAGGGAAGAAAACTGAACCTTCAAAAAAATGACTTATTTAAGATCAATAAATAATACAGCCCAGATTTGAATCCAGGCCTTCTGAAACTGAGCCTTTTAAAAAAATGACTTATTTAAGGTCAACAAATACTCAGATTTAGGAGTTCGGATCTCAGACATTTACAAGCTGGGGGACCCTGGTATATTTCACAATCTTGTTTGCCTCAGCTTCCTCATCTGTTGACCAGATGTTGAATCCGGGTCTTCTGATTACAAAGTCAGTATTCTTGGTGCTGTCCCATGCTGATTTTAAACTGGACTCCCATTCTGCCTCTTTCACATACTACCTGTAATCTTTGGCAAGCCAACTTATATCTGGGGCCTCTGTGCAATGAAAGAGTTGGACTAAAAGACCTCTGAAATCTTTTCCAGATTCAGTTTTGTGAGCCTCAGTTTTCTGATCTATAAAATGGAAATAATTTCCACAGTATCCCCCTTTCAAAGCTACAAGACACTGATAAAATGATCTATCTACAGTAATTTATAAACCATAGGGCTCAATAGAAATACTAGCCAGTATTGGTCTGGCATAGAGTTAGTGAAGCATAGAGAACAGAGATCCAAACTGTGAGTTAGAAAGACAAAGATTCGAATTCTGCCTCTGACATGTAGAGGCTGGGAGATCACTTGGAAATCACTAATGTTTTCAGAGGGCCCCAGACAATTACTTAAGAGTAGTTCAAGGGCTTACCTGCATTGGAAGAGGGAGTCTCCTATACTATTTACAGTTAATCCTTATCCTAATGCCAGGTGGTGCCCAAGTGTGCAGAGTGCTAGACCTAAAGTCAGCAGGACTCAGATTTAGGAGTTGAGATCTCAGACATTTACAAACTGGGGGACCCTGGGTATATTTCACAATCTTGTTTGCCTCAGCTTCCTCATCTGTAAAATGAGCTGGAGAAGGAAATGGCAAACCACCTCAATATCTTTGCCAAAAAAAATCTCCAAAAATGGGGTCATGAAGAGCTGGACATGACAGATCAGCAACAACAACAAATACCAATGGCATTGCTAGCCCAGGCTGGAAATAAATAAGCAAAATCAAGATGACATGAAAACTACTCCGGAATTTGATCTCTACCCATTGTTCCACCTAGGGAGAGGCTTCCTCATTGACCTCCCCCATGAAAGTATCATGAATTCCTGATTCTAGCTCAATGTTCTGGGGAAAGTTCTGGATTTGATGCCCTTAGTCAACCCGGTTATTTTATTTAATACCTTTTTGACACAGAGCAAGCCATTTCTACACTTTGTGCCTCAGTTTCCTCCTTTGTAAAATGAAAGGACTGGACAAGATGGCCTCTGAGACACCTTCCAATACTAGCTATAGGGTATGATCTCATGCGTCTTGTCTAATTACTTCCCTCACCTGCAATGTTCCCTTTCTTCCTCTCCACTTGTTCCAAAACTGCTCTTCAAGGCTCTGCTTAAGTCCCACTTCTTCCAAGAAGTCATAGATCTCACCAGTCCACCAGGGCTCTGAATTTCTACAGCACTTAATAGCTGCCCCATGCTGTTTATTCATAGATCTCTTAGGAACAAAGAGAATTCTCATTAAAGGCACTCAGCTGGGGGGAATTCCAGCTGACTCAATGGCATGGCAATCCCACAGGACGCTGGGGTATTATCTCAGCTCTCAGTCTACAAGATCCATGCTCAGTTGGCTAATCTGGGTACCTGGAAATGGGTGTGTCACTGCTCATGACTATGGGCTCAACATCCCTGGCAGGGACCCTTCTAAAAAGACAGAACATCTCTGTGGGACAGGAGAGATCATGAGAAAGAAGTGAACTGGGCAGAGTAGGACATGGAGATGCCAAGAAATTGGAGTGACTGACCTTAAGGTGCTCAATTATATATGTGTGTAAGGCAATTGATATCTAGAGAGGTAAAATTACTTGCCCAAAGTCCCACAGGAAGAAGGGTCAACAGCAAAACTTGAACCCTGCTCCTCTAATTTCAGAATCAAAGCTCTTCCTTCTTTCTTGTTGCCTCCCTAGTATAGTGCTTTCTAGAATAAACAGCCGCTAAATACCTCTACTATACCAGACAATCTCCTAACTGATTGGACTATGAAAATAAAATGAAACAATCCTTGCCCTCAAGGAGCTTGTATTCTCCTAGGAGATTTGACACCCTGATGAATATAGAAAGCAATGATGGGGGCAAAAAGACTGGAGCCATATTGTGAAGTATTCTAAATGCCAAAGAGAAGAATTGTGTGTCTTATTTCTGAAGAAAGAGGGAGCCACTGAGGCTTTTTGAGCTGAAGAAGATCACAGTGAATGCACAATGCAATATTTGAGTCTTTACACCATTTCTTGCACAATGTTGTTGCTGAGTAGTTTTGTCTGATTCTCATAACTCCATTGCAGGGGATGAGGTTTTTAGCAAAGACTTTGAAGTAGTTTGTACTGTCATGCCGCTAATTTTACATACAAGGAAACTAAGGTAAACCAGGCTAAGTGATTTTCCCAGGGTCCCACAGCTAGGAACTGTATGAAGCTGGATTTGATCTCAGGTACTTATAGTAGGACTTTGGTAGGTCACCTCTTCCCTCTAGGACTTAGTTTCCCCATCTGTAAATGGTGATAATCATAATATGTGACAGGGTTGTTGTGAACAACAAACTAGATAGTAAATAGTATCACGTGCTCCAGAAATATTACAATGCTTTGTCAATGTTGATTATTATTAACATCTACAAGATCATAGCAGCAATCCTCCTAGAGAAGGCTTTGGAAACCAATGAGATAAGGGGTGTTCCCGATCTCGGTGAACTTCGGAAAAGCTCCATGCACTTGAGGAAGTGAAGTCTTACTATTATTAGAGTCTTGGAATGTTATTTAAAATCTGACAAAGGACTTCTGTTCTTATCATGGAGGGAAAATTCACCTTTTCCAAGAACACTCAGGATATGAGCTGTGACTGGTGGCGTGGCCCTCCCATCGGTACATCAAACAAGGCAATGAGCTAAAGAAAATATCCCTAGTCCTTGGGGATGTGGTAAGGGAAGGTAATATCCTGTGAGCACCGATGAGGCCACATTTTGGATGGCACCTTCAAGCCAATAAGGGGGGCCTCCTCCAGCTGGCAGGTGGGTTGAAGAGAGGGAGAGGGGACCGGATGAAGAGCTAATGAACAGTAGACCCCTTACTCAGTTCCCAACCTTCTTCTCTGTCCTAAATACTTCCAATAGAAGCTAAAGTTACAGCAGGGGCTGACCCTTCTCCCTCAGGGTGGCACAGATAGTGTCAGCCATACTCTACATGATCTGGTCCCCATGCATGGAGGGATAATTAAAAAAAAAAACAGCCATCTCTCAGCTTCTGCCACATCCTTGGACATTGTGGGAAGTCCATCTGGCCCCTTGAGGTGCCCTTCACCCTCAAGCCTCTTTAGTCAATTCTTCACAGGTGGCAGCTTCAGAAACAAACCCTTTTGAAAACCCAGCCAAGCAATCTCTGAGCTAGATCCGGGACCTCTGAGCCAAAGTCAAGTCAAGAAACTTAGCTCTGTTAATTCTCTGAGCCAGCTTCTTCTGCTCTCTCTTCTTGTGACCGCCCTCTGGTGACTCACTAGGCCTCTATCTAGCCTAGTCAAATATAAGAACACCGATTACAGAAAGACCCTGTGGTAAAGGCAGAATGGTTGATCTTTTGTATCTGTCGACCTCTTGGATCAGAGTCATGTTATTCCTTCTTGGTTTCTTCCCATCTAGAACCCAGATTCCCACTATATCCTACTGGTCTACCCTGAACACAATCCCAATCACCATCATAAATTTTTCTGCCTTGAATTGGTATAATTTGATATGTTCCTTCTCTCAACAAAATTATCAACCAGTGGGAGATGTTTTAGATTGTAAGTGCCTTAAAGGCAAAGACTATTTTCTTTTTGTTACTTGTATCCTCAGTCCTTAGCACAAACGAGACACTCAATATATGTTTATTGAATTGGATATGTAGGATTGCCCTAAGAATTTTGACAAAAATTGACACTTAACCATGGAATAGTGGGAAAGTACTGGGCTTGATAGTGAAACACTTATAATATATATGCTCTTGGGCAAGCCCAAGGAAGCGCCCAGAGTCTCAATATTCTTTTGGTAAAATGAGGGGATTGTATTAGCTGATCTCTAAGGTCTCTTCTTTTTCTAATTTCATAGTCCTATATTTCCTTGTGCCTGAAACAACTCCCTAGGTTATCTTATTTAGGTGGTTTGATATCTTCTCCAGTGAAGGGAATTCCCACAATGGATAAATCCTGTTCAGGACTGTTATACACACATATGGGCTTAAAAATTTACAAAGTTGATCAATTGTGATGGACTTGGTTATTTTCTACAATGAGGTGATTCAAGACAATTCCAATAGACTTGTGATGGAAAGAGCCATCCATATCCAGAGAGAGAAATGAGGAGACTGAATGTGGATCAAAGCATAGTATTTTTACTTTTTTTTATTGTTTGTTTGTTTGGGTTTTTTTCCCTTTCTCATGTTTTTTCCCCTTTTATCTATTTTTTTTCAGATGATGAATATGGAAATATGTTTAGAAGAACTATACACCTTTAACCTATTATTGCTTGTTTTCTTGGAGAGGAGAAAGAAGTGAAGAGAAGGAGAAAAATTTGGAACACAAAATTTTGCGAATGTTGAAAACTATCTTTGCATGCACTTGGAAAAAAATAAAATACCATTTAAAAAGTTTTTTTTACAAGTTCACAAAGTAATTTCTTTACAAAAACTCTTTGGCAGAGATGATAATACAAATACTATTTTCATTTTACAGAAGAAGAAAATCAATCTCAAAAAGATGAAGGCATGTGACAGAACTTATACCATTAATATCAGTGCCTTCATTCAAAGCTATGGCCATCATATTTCCAATCTTAAGTCCTTACTCCATGCAACCTTTCAAATCATCATCAAAAGAGCTTATCCTAGAATCAACAGAGCAGTGGAGTGAGTCTGCTGGAAGGTTTCAGAGACAGAAAGTGATTTGACCAATATTGGAACAAATGGGAGGTTTCGCTTCCACTTTCTGTGCTGATTGTGGGTGGGGTATAGAAGAAGCCAAGGACAGAAAGAAAAAAGTAAGGATGTTTGAGATAAATAGCACCACCTACCTGACTTAATGATTGATTACAATATCCTTTAAAGTCCCTGAAATCTGTCTTAATTTCTAAGTCTGTAAATTAATGAATTCTTGTGAAGATTGTCTATATTTCAAGAAGGATGTCAGAAGCTGGTAATTAATAATAGGTAGGAATAGGCAGTTTAGCAGCTAGAGTGTTGGATTTGAGCTCCAGAAGACCTAAACCCAAATACTGCTTTAAATACTTTCTACAGGTCAGGAAGAGTCTGACAGGATTGAAAAATGACTAAACAATAAGCAACAAAAGATATGTCTTTTTTTCTTTTTTCCTCTTTGTTATTTTATGTAAAATTGGGTCTAGGTGAGTCAAAAAAGTAATTAATAAGTATTTATTATGTCTTTAGTACTATGGTAAGTATTAGTGATATAAAAGCAAGCAAAAAGAAAACCAGTTTCTGCCCTCAAGAGGTAAACAACTAGACACCCAAAAAGGAGTCAAATGGCAGAAGGGACAGAAATAAATGTACCTCTATGGGGGTAAGGTGCTGAAGAAGAGATGTTCTGGACTCCCTTAAAAAATCAAGGTCACAGAAGAAAGTCTCCAATAAGAAAAGGGAAAAGAGGATTTGCTCAGCAGAGGGATGTTCCAGGGTAAGAAGACTGAAGAGAGTGATGGTGTACCAAGGTGACAAGGCCCTAGGAGTTGAAAGAAGTTCTAACATGAGACTGGAGCAGAGACATGTTACTAAGGTTGAAAATATCTGGATAATGTAAAAACAACAAAAAGAGCAGTATATATATTTTTTAAATTACATATTACGTTGACTTCTGACCTTGCCCTATAAATTCAGGGTAGCCCTAGGTAATTAAATATGTATGAGTCAAACCTTATCAGATTATCAACCAATCTCCCTGTTTGATACATTCCAATGACTTTCTCTGAGTATGTTGAGACAAACAATTGCAGACTTGTCCCATTTATCTTCAGTTCAAAGATTTTGCTGCTGCACCCTTTCCAAATATGTGTGTGTATATATGTTTTTTATGTATGTAGGCATTGCTAGTTGAAAAGATATGTCACTGGATTACCCTATTATTCTTCCTCATCAAACAATAAATCCTTTCCCTGTCCACTTTCACTAATTCCTCTACCCATGTCATCTCTCCCTGTTCGATTCCTTGAGACTGGAATTCTCTTACTTTTTCATGTGCATCCTTTATACCTAGAGCAATGTCTAATTGTAGGCACTTAATACAATGGTTTTTCATTCAAATTGATCAATTAGATAATGCCTTGGAAAGAGCAAACCATTGTAGTCTTAACCCCATTATCTATTTCTCATTCAAGCATACTTTGGAATCATGACTTGGAAACAGAATTTGTCCAACAAAACTCTGATTTTAGTGGAATCATGGCCATAATTTGTGTGTGTGTGTATATATGTATATATACACACACACACACATATACACACACACATATACACACACACACACACATATATACATATATATATATATATATATATATATATATATTCAATCAGGCAAATCAATTGAGAGGATGTATTACCACAAGGACCCTGGGAAACCATGAACATGCTATTAAAAAGGTCTAAGGTCAAGGAGAGGAAAGAATTATAAAGGAGTTTGATATAAAAAGTGTGTCATATGGGAACTTCCTATTTGAATTAATTGTTACTTAAATGCTTTTATTTCTATATGACAGAATGACTGGAAGTATAGTCAGTATTCTCTCTAAATTTTGTCACCCCAGGCCAAAGTTCTTTTCATTCCAACATAGTATTCAGGTATCTCCAGAGACTAAATGGATATAACTGGGGAATAAGTGGATCCTTTTTATTGTTTGATTGATGCGCTTCATTTTTGCCTAGCATCCCCAGCACTTAACATAGTGCCTGGCACACAGTAAGTGCTTCATAAAAATGCTTAATTGATTGAAACAGAATAATAAACTAACTTTATAAAATCAATCAGAAAAGTCAATGTGGGACAGTGGTTTTATTCTGCATTAGCAACTCTGCTTCCAAGATAAAACCAAACTATTGGAACTTTCCACTGAAACTTCAAAAAGAAAATTTGAAACTTTATTTTGTTTTTTTTATTATTTTTTGGGAAAGTTTACAAAGTTGAAGAGAACTTTCCTGAAGGATCATGTTTCTCTCATTCTTGGCCCTGGATCCCTAGAGGAAGTGCCCAGATGCTCTGCTAAAAGGCCGTGTTCTCCCAGTGGTTCCAACCTCGTTACAAAGAGGGAGTGATTTCCTAGAACACAGTTGGTTATGAGTAAATGTTTCTTTTGATTAACTCCTTTTTATTATTACTACTAATAAGCATGTAATGAAATTACCCGGATCTCAGGAGTGAGCCTTACCTCATAAGATGTCTGGCCAAGGTCCCAGAGAAAAACTGTGGGACTAAATATAGAATATTTCTCACACACACACATAGAGAGGGAGAGAATATAAGAAACATATGAAAGCAATAATGGCTAGAACTGACTTTATTCTGGATCATTATATAATTAAGAAGATGAAGCAATTCTTCACTTACATAGTCCCCTTCCCCACCTCCCTCCTTCTTAAACCTTCTCCATTCTTACTTCCACTTTATCTGTCAGGTCCCTTTCTCCTCCATCTATTAACCCACCTCAGGCTCCCAAACAGCCATTTTTTATCACCCCACAGAAATGATCATAACAATAACTACCATTTGTAGAGTGTTTCAAGGTTTCTAAAATGCTTCCAAAATGCTTGATCCTTACAAGAACCCTAAGTGTTGGGGCAACTGAGGTAGACAAAAAGTAAATGATTTGCCCAGGATCATAGAATTAGTAAGGGTCTGGGGCTGGATTGGAACTTGAGATCTCCTAACTTCCCGACTATCCATTGTACCAGTTGACATGTGGCAAGTACTTAAATAAAAGCTTGTTGATTTCTTAGTCAATTTCAAATGTTACTGTCATTGCAATTTATCTTGAAAACTTCCAACAAAAAGGAAACCACAAACCCTGCCCTTCTCCTCCTCCAAAGTAGTTATCCCACTTAAGGAAAGTTGAAATTATTAAACTGTTTCCTTCTATGGAGATAAAATGAATGTATCACTTTGCTATTCTCTTCAATACATTGGCCCCCTAGGGCCAAGGGAATAAAGTTAATCCCACTTTCCCTTTATGGTCCTTCAAAAACCTGAAGACAACTATTAGGCCCTTCTTCCTTCCCTCCCATTCTTATTTCTAGGATAATGATGCCTAGTTCCTTCAACAGGTTATTGGTGTTTGGTGTTGGTATTTGGTGTTGGTGTTTGGTGTTTGTTGTTATTGTTGTTGTTGGTGGTGGTGGTGGTGGTTGGTTGTTGTTGTTGTTTTTGTTGTTGTTTAATCAAGAAAGTAATAGTCAGCACTTGAACCCAGATCCTCTGACCAATTCTATTTCTGTTACTGTACCAAGTTGTTTTTTGCTAGACCTAAAACATATTACCAAACTGCTTTATGCTCCAGTGACTTTATACCTTAGGAAAGGTAGCTCATAATTATAGAAATCCTTGTTTCGTTTTTTCAGTCCTGTCCAACTCTTAGTAACCTCGATTGTTTTGGTTTGGTTTGGGGCAGATATAATGAAGTGGTTTACTATTTCCTTTTTTTACGTTTTACAAATGAGGAACTAAAGCAAGCAGGTGAAGTAACTTATTCAGGGTCACACAACCACAAAGCGTCTGAGGCTGGATTTGAACTCTTGAAGATGAATCTCCCTGATAACAAGTCCAGTGCTATATCCACAAGCCAACAAGCTGCCTTGTGCCCCTGATCCCTCCAGGGGAGCTATTTCCCACCCCCACTAAGAGGAAGTAAATGTTCAAAAGCTTGGCATACCACCTAAAAGAAACTACCAAGCCCCTGTTCATGTGAGTCAGAGCTGGCTAATATTTAATCTCAGAAGAACAAACAAATCTACGCTATTGCCATCATTTACAAATCCATACTTATTAGCATTTGGAGTCCTCAGGCAAGATCTCTCCAAAGTCTGGTTAATGAACAAATCCAGATTCATAGAACTGCCTAGCAAGAAGGAATTTTAGTGAACGCTGAGCCCAAAACTTTCATTTTTTCCAGGTGTTGAAACTGAGGCCCAGAGATGGGAACATACTTAAAAGTGAACAGCTAGAGGCCTTTCTTGTCCTCCATTCGTTTTGAGCAACTTCCCCATCTTCATCTCAACATTAAGGGTCAAAATGGTGCATCTGACAGAGTTAGCTTTAATCAAGGAGAAAAGGGTTCAGCTCCCACTTCTAACACATCTTATCTGGGGGACCCTGGACAAGCCTTTTAACCTCTCAGTGGTACAGGCCAGACATGTCAAATAGGCCGAGAGGCTGGGTGCCTGTTGCCCCCAACATTCCCCAGTGAGGCCGAGCCAGACTAGAATGTAATTGGGAAACATTTACAAAAATAAATAAATTAGTAAAAATAAATATATAAACATGTGTGGTTTTCTGAATCGGTCTGTGGCCCACGTGGATTTTTTGCAAGTACCGTTCAATGGCTCCTGTTTCTATTTGAGATTGACAACCACTGTTCTAGGCAATTCTAAAACACTAAGAGAAGCGACCAATTAGCACCAGAAGAAGATGTTATCTTTTCCAAGAGAGCCCTATACTTGTGAAATCAGACCAAGGATGAAACAATCTACACCATGTAACTTTTCTCTGCTATTTGAATTTCCCCAAAGAATATTTGATGTCATCCTTGAAGTCATCCAGGGATGTTTTTACATGAGGGCAAATATCCAGAAAATAGAGATTAAGAAGTTTCTGGGTCTGATTGGGATGAATGCTTCCCTTTACTCTTTCCTTTACTTGGAAGGGGGTTGCCATCCTTCTTGAAGTAATTCCCCTGTTTGTACATTCTATCTCATCTTTAATAAGTTGCTTAATCATTCTGAGAGAGAAAATGACTAACTTCTGATGAATACTATAATAAACTTTGCTCTTTAGGCATTTACAGGAAAGTAATCCATTGGAAATTGATATCTGAACTGTACAGACATCTGTTCTTTAGAGAAGAAATGTCTGTAGACTGGGGTAGGATTTGAACTGAATATTAGAGATACTCATTGAACAATTACACCATCCTTCATTTCTTTCCCATTAAAGTTAAAACTGTTCCCAAGATTCTGTTTTAAGTTCTCTTGACTCTTTTCTCTCTATTTTCTCAGTCTCCCAGTTATTCTGTCAAATGAAATAATTTTTTAGAGTGCTTAGCACCTTACCTAACACATCTGAAGATCTTCATAACATACTTGCTCCCTTCTAGCTTCTCTATCTCTGTTTCTATGTCTTATCTCTGCACTGAATAGAGGAAACTGTCCAGGGGTTTACATCAAACAGGCATTATCTGTATTTCCTCTGTGAGACTGTTGCCTGGCTTACAAATGCAGGCTGCTCTGACTCCTGGGGTGGGCAATTTTTCTTCATAGTTGTTAGAGTATGAAGAGTTTCTAAAGGAAACAGAAAAGATGCATCAATTGGGGGGAAAAGGGATACTCAATGATCATAAGGAAAATGAAGAATAGAATATTACACTGAAGAAAAATTCCAGTGACTCTCTATTCTCCTCAAGATCAAATATAAATCTTCTGCGGCTTTTAACACTCTGTATAATCTATCTCCTTCCTATCTGTTGAGTTTTTTTATATCTCTTTTATCCCCACGTAGTCTTTGACCCTAGTGGTACTGGCCACCTGGTTACTTCTTGCATACTCTTGGCTAAATATATTCCCTGACTATCCCCTTACTTGGAACTCTCCCCTCATTTTAATTTCTTGGTTTCTTTAAAGTCTCAACTAAAGTCTTATATTCTGCAGACACAAGATAAGACACCAGATTCTAGACTCCATCTTTGACCAGCCACATAGCCCTCCTGCCTCCTTCACTCCTTCACTAAGACCAAGGACTTGGGTTGATCCCGAGGTCCTCCAGAAAGCTAGCCCTAACATGACACTTTGCCATCTGGTCTCCTCCCTCATCATTTTACTGAATCTGCCCTGTGCAAAGTTATCAATAAATTCTTAATTGCCAAATCCAATGTGCTTTGCTCAGTCCTCATCCTTCTTGCCCTCTCAACTCTTTTTGACACTAATAGTCACCATCGCCTATATATTCTCATCTTTCCAGATTTTTAAGATTTTGCTCTTTACTAGTTCTCCTTAGCTAGTCAATCACTCTTCAGACTCTTTCTGAATCTTCATTCATATTATACACATTAACTGTGGGAATCCCCCAAGGATCTGTCATGGATCCTTCTTTTCTTCTTCTAGTCCATATTATTCCACTTGGTGATTTCATTGGTTCCGACTGGTCTGGCTATCATCTCTATTCAGAAAATTCCCAGATAATATATCTAGTCCTAGTCTCTCTTCTGAGCTATAATCAGGAATCAGCTGCTATTCTTGGACTTCTTGAATTTGGACAATCCATAGCCCTCTCAAACTCAACATATCTATAACAGGAATTATTGTTTATTACCTAAATCTTTTCTCTTCAAAAATTCTCTGCTATTATTGAGGGCACCATCATTCTTATAGTTACTCAGCCTCACAAACTCACCATCTTCCACTTTTCATTCCCACTCACCACACATATCCAATATTTCCCTACTTCTCCTTTCATATTTTTCATATATGTCTTTTTCTCTCGGTACCCACAGCCATAACCCTAATTTAAGCTATTCTCACTTCCCTCCTGAAGTATGATTGCATTATCCTCGTATCTGGCTCCCCTGTCTCAAGTCTCCCCATACTCCAGTATACACTTCTTCATGGAGCTGCCCATCTCCTTGAGTATCAAATATAAACTCTCTGTTTGGCACGTTCTGAAGCTCTCTGTAGACATAAGGTTAGACCTTTCTCACATATTGTATGATCCAGCTAGTCTGACTTCCTGTTTCTCAAAGCTAAAGCTGAAAAATCACTTGCAGAGTTTTTTTAAAAAGGGATTTCTTCCATGTGTGAATTGGAAGATTCCTTCCAATTAGCAAAACATAGAATTATTGGATTCCACAGTTCTGTGAAATGTGTGAGAAATTGCCCTGAAATATTATTACAACACACAGGAACATCAACATGCAAATTATCTTGCACAGTCAATAAATGTTGTGTATTACCTATAATTGACTGATTTACACACAGATGTTCTCTCAGTGGCCAGGAGATGGCAAACTTTTGCAGCATCCCATTTAAAAACAATGGCTTCACTTCCCCCAACTCCTCCCTCAAAAGTGAGTGTGTGTGTGTGTGTGTGTGTGTGTGTGTGTGTGTGCGCGTGATCTTGATCCCACTGTATAGGTAAAGGTAGAGAATGAGTAATGCATTTCTCAGAAGTGTTTTTACAACAGTATCATTAAGGGGAAGTCACAAACTATAGCTAACAATCTGCAGAAATGGCCTCAGAATAAAGAAATTGTTTTCCAGCCAAGGATCCAACTGCCTACCTCAAGGCAATTCTACCTTGGCACTAAATATGCTGGCCATCTGTGAATTTGCTGATAACTGAGGCATTGGCGTATTCTTCTGAGTTTTCTTTTCTGAGTCTCTTTTAAAGGCTGCCATCTTCCCATGGCCCTTGAGACCTGCTAAAAATTGCACTTAGAAAGGATTCCAGCAGCTCAAACATGTCTGTAGAGAGTTCAAAGCCATGTACAGGAGGACTGATGAGCACTTTGAGACTCCATTTAGTTCTCAGCAAAAATGGAGGATTTAGGCTAAATAATTTCAAAGGCTCCATTTACTTCTACACACCTTTCACCTGACTACTTGACCTGTTGGGATTGATTGATAGAATAGACTGGCATTTTGAAGAAGAGCGATAGAAACCAATTATTATTGAAATTTTCAGGGGATGAAGACAAAGACTAGACCTGTGATTTTATTGGAAACAGTAATAACTAATGATAACTAGACAATGATTGTTGTCCTTCATTCTCAAAGAGTACCAGAAAGGCTTCACTATATCAGAGCCAAGTTACAGTGTGTCCAAGGTTGGCAAAGGACTTCACATATTAACTCATCTGTGAGAAGGTCGGATGAATTAACATATAATGTACTTAGCAAGCCTAAAAGCCATAGATATACATATATATATATATATATATATATATATATATATATATATATATATATGCTTGTTACAAGTAACTAGCATTTACATAAGCTTTAGTAGACTTATAGCTATCATTTATTGTAGAGAGTTAGAACTCTGGATAAGTCTACTTGAAAGAAGTCTATTTGAAACAAGGTGTTAACTCTGAGGAATTGATGAGACAATGGTTCTCTAGTTTACATATACTTAGTACTTAGCATGATGATGTAATAGTTCTCTAGTTCACACATAATCAGTATGCTGTAATGATGTAATTGTAATAGGGTATATAAGAACTGGAAACAGGAAGTCAGACCAAAGTCAGACTGGCAGACTGCTGGAGGAGACTGGGTCAGACTATGACAGACTGTGTAAAAGACAATAAAGACTTGGACTCTATTCTCGACCGTTCTCCCCAGGGTGTCTATCCTGCTGAGACCAAGGCCCTTCCAGAGGACCTCCTGAAAGCTAGCCCAAACATTGTGTGTGTGTGTATGTGTGTGTGTGTGTGTATAAATATATATGTGTGTGTGTATATATATATATATATGTGTGTGTGTATATATAAATATATATGTATATATATATATATATATACAAGTATGTGTGTATATCTTTATATGTGTGTGCTTGGATTCTTGATTTCTCTCAGATGGTGGGTACTAGTGCTGAGGTGACAGTCCTTGCCTTCTATTGAATACATATAAATATGATCACCTAGTTTGTATTAACCTAGTTTATAAGAAATCTGAGAATGGAATTATGTAATGAAACATCTTTCTCTTTACTTAGTAGAGAGGTGAGAGGCAGCAGAGTCAGAATGTTGCATATAATGACTGTTTTATAAAATAAAGATATGAATAAAAAGTATTTTAAAAAAAACTTTCACAGAAAAGACTGAAGGTTAATCTATAAAAAATTCCCAGTGAGAGTTAGGAAAACCTTAATTTAGGTCCTGTCTTGAGCCTGTGTAATCTTGAGGATGACATTTTAACCTCTTGGGTCTTTCAAGGAACTCTTTCAGATTTCAATAACACAGCAGGTACAGATTTATATTGGTAGGAGAAATCCCCTCACTGGGAGTTCCTTATTTCAATGAAGTCATAGACACGGTTCCTATTTTAAACTCAATTACAAGACTATTGCAAGGGGTCTTTAAAAAAAACTTTTAAGAAACCCCAAAGCATGTAATAAAGTCCTCCAAAATGCCCTTGGAAAGTAGAGCATTTACCCAATCTAACGTGCCATATTCAAATATTTGTTGTGAGGGTACAAACATCTTAAAAGCTACAAAGCACTGAGCAAAGAACGCAGGTTTACTGAAGAAACCTTTGGTGCTCAACCTGGATGTGGTTCTCTGCTGTTTCTCCACCTAGGCTTGTATACTTGAAGTTGGCAGGACCTTAGAACTATCAAATAGAAACTCCTCACTGTATAGATGAGGAAAAAAGAAAATCAGATCAGATAATTGCCTGATGTTATGGACATAGCACATGAAAGCTTTTATATTCCTACCCTGATCCAGGATTTGACCCCAAATCCAGGATACTTTTGATTCTACTACATCATTTACATAAATCATGTCACCTCTCTGGGACTCAGTTTTCCCTTCTGTAGGTTGGAATTTTTACAAGACAAAGCCTACCTATAAGAATTGTCATAAGGAAAACCCAGTAAAACCTTAGACAGTTATGACTTATTAATTCTCATTATAATGTCATTTGCCCAAAGTGACACATGAACTTAACTGATAGGACTGGAACTGAAACTCAGGCCTCCTCACTTCTCATGAGATCAGTCATCCTCCCTATGAAAATCAGCTGTGAGAAGCTCAGCCAAGCCCAGGTCATGAGTTCTAAGTCTGTCCTAGAAGGAAAGCAGTAGATAGACAGCATGAAATGTAGGAAACCACACTGGTCTTGGGCAGAAGAGATCTGGAAAGTACTTCAGGCTGTTAGCTTGACATTTACTAGCTGATACATTTACTAGCTATCACAGCCTCTAGAAGGCTTCAGTTTTCTCACCTGTCCAGAAATAAAATGGATATTTGTGTTTCTTTCCCCATGGGATTGTTTGTTATCTCTTTGTAAACACTAGACAAGTCACTGAACTTCTCCATGTCTCAGTTTCCTAATTTGCCAAAGGAAAAGATTAAACTAGTTTTCTGATTTTCTTCTAATTCTATGATGTAAACTTAAAATGTGACAGAAAGGAGTAAGTCTCTAATATTTTCTTTTAGAGATGAAATGTAGTTCCATTGATAAAGACAGTTTATGCTTCCCTGTTTAAATAAAATCCTTTCTACACCAAAAAGAGACAAGCAAAGCACTGTGGTTTTTCACAGACCCCACAAATCTTGGAGTCGGGAAGGACCAGTTAATCCAGTAAATTCCAAAAAAGAATCTTCTTGTTTAGTTATTACTGTATCTTGAATCATTGCCAGTCATCTTGATTTTTGTCTTGCCACTGGATTTCTGATGACTCTGGAAGAGAGAGGAAAGCTGACAACTTGGTACAATTCTGCCTTACTTAAATCCATCACCCCGTGATATCAGTGGTTCTTTTTGAGAAGAGAGAAGAAGGAGGGAGAGGAGGAGAAGAAGGAGGAGAGAGTGAGAAGGAAAGGGAAGAGAAGAAAAGAAGAACAAAAAGAATAAGAACAAGAACAAAAAGGAGGAGGAAGAAGAACAGAAGGAGAAGAGCGAGGGGGAAGAGGAAAAGAAAAAGAAAGAAGAGGAAGAGGAGGAGGAGAATAAGGGGGGAAAGAGGAAAGAAGGAGAAGAATAAGAAAAAAAAGGAGGAGGAGGAGGAGGAAAAGAGGAAAAGAAGAAGGAAAAGGAGGAGGAGAAGATCCCAATGAAACATCTTTCTTTTATGTTTCACTTTAAGGCAGAGGTTCTTAGTCCACAAGTGTATGTGTGTGTTTGTGTGTGGGGGGTGTGTACATTTGTCCTAAACTCTTTCAGCACATTGTTGAAGTTTTTGGATCCTTTCTCAGAATAATGTTATTGTTGTTGTTTTAATGGAAGGAAATGACAAGTTTATCAAGTGGTTAGTGAAAATAATTTTTTTCTTCATGCAAGTTCATGGATCCCTTGCATGGTTCCCAAAGTAAGTAAATCCCTATTTCAAAGAAACAGACTCCCCTTCTCACTATTGGTGTCCATTTGGATAAAGTGACTGGGTAAACTGTCCTACTGGATCAGGTTAGAGTGTGACAGAAATGTGAAGACCCAAGAGTTTCAACAAGGAGAAACTGAGTTCCTTGCCTTATCCCCCATCCACCTATCCAGTAACAAAAAATAGGATACATTTGTTGGAAATCAGAAATGCCCCTACAACCAAGAAATAGAAACTTAGAGAAAGGTTCCTGGGTTTCTATTCAGAAACTGAAAGAGACATAGGGATGTTGGCCTGAAGGAGGGAGCAAATGATGATCACAGAGATGAGAAAATAATAGTGAGAAAGGACCTGGATTTCCCCAAAAGGCAGAGCTAGCCTCTTTATAAATTAATTAATAGTCCATAGATAGAAAGATGAGAAGAGATAGAATTGAGGCAGAAAGAACAATCACAGCATCATAGATTGAGAAGGGACCTCACACATCAATTCCACTTCCTCATTCCAGAGACACAAACTGAGCCTCAACTTGCCGAATAAGGAAGGAAAAGAACAGAATCAGAAGTGTAGCCCAATATCTCCAATTCCAAATTTCCCATGAATGTGATCCAATTTCATTTTTTTAAAAATTATTGAGTAGTACAGCAAAAAGGATATAGGCTTGGGACTTATAGAACCTTCTGGAATTTATGATGTGTGTGAACTTGGGCAAGACACTTATCCTCTCTTAGCCTCAGTTTCCTCATTTGTTAAATGAAGAAGTTGGACCCACTGACTTCTAAGTCCCCTTTAGTTCTAGGTCTATGTTCAAAAAAAAAAAACCTATGAACTGAGATTAGACCAATATCTGCCATATAATGGATACTGTACAAATGAACAAGTGATTGACATGTTTCAATCAATAATTCGGAGTGAAGCATTCCTTCCTTACAAAGTCCCTCCCTGCTGCCAAAAGGACAGCCTCACAGATTCACACTGGGAGAGAATATAAGTCATTTAATCCAACTTCTTTATTTAAGTTTCTTATTTACATTTTTTTATTTTCCTTTGCAATGAACAAACATTTCTCCTCCCAATAAGTCATTCAGCAAACATTTATTAAGTACCTACAATGTGTCAGGCTTTGTGCTAAATGCTGGAGATGACAAGAAAAAAACCAGATAGTCCTTGCTTCCAGGATCTCACCATCTAATGGAGAGAATACCCTGGGGGAAAAACTAAAAAGAGGGGAGAATACTTGACTTGGGGAGAGAAGAAAGTAGAAGGCCATGATGATGTACAATCAGATGGGAAATGAAGAGATGGCTGGTCCTCTTTAAAGGGAGGGTCTGGGAGGAGCTCACCACTCTCCAGTGGCCACCCTTAATGAACAGGGGGAAGTTGCTGGGTCTTGATGAAGCCCAAAGAATTTTAGCCTTAGAACCAATAAATGCATAGTCATTCCCCTCATTTTGCAGATGAAGAAGCTTAGATCTAGAGTAGGTAAGATACTTGACCCATGGACACAAATAATTAGAATTTGAACCCCAAACACCTGACCCCATATCACCTTTAAAGGTTATGCAGCTAATTAGTGAGCCGGGTAGAACCTAAGTTAATGTTCAGGCTATTATTGTCCGGACCACAATGTTTTTCAATGAAATCTTACTCTTTTGGGCCATCTCACTCCCCTTTAGATGAGAGGATATCTTTGTATACCTGACCACCATACATGACAGGTAAAAGGGATAACAGGAAAGAAACATGGCAGGCTATGGTTCCATATTATGTTTTCCTATATAGTTCCTCCCTCTCTTCCTCCAAATTGGGTTTCTAGCACTCACCAACCACCCAGGAAACTGTGGGGCTTGTTAAGATTGGATAAAGTATTGTGATTAATTGGTCTTTTCCTGACAAAGAATGAGAAAAATATTGATTTTGAGATTATTGAGATAAGATAGCTTTATTTGTATATGAATCAGTGTTTGTATAAGTTATTCCAGACCATCTATCTGGGACTTTCCATTCCAAAACTCTTGTCTAGACTCATTATCTCATCTATTGTTTAAAGAACAAAGCAATTTTAGTCAGAATTTAAGAGAACAAGATTATAGGAGAATGAATGACTTAAGTAATTGTCTGAGATTCCCAGCCTAGTCTGTGTAGTTTTATCAATAGCTATAGAGTGATAGTGGATAGAGTACCAGGCCTGGAATAATGAGGAAGAGCTAAATTCAAATTCAGCCTCAGACTGAACAGGCTTAACTATATATCCCTGGGCAAATCATTTAATTCTGTTTTCCTCAGTTTTCTCATCTGTAACATGACCAGGAAAAAAGAAATGTCAAAACAGACCAGTATCTTTGCCAAGAAAAGCCCAAAAACTGTCTTGTAGAACCAGATACATCTGAATAACAACATCAGAGTGACATGACTGAGTCTTTAAATTTTGATACTACATCTATGGTTCTTGCTCGCTGAGGCAGCTTTACTACCTGCCTTTTGCTTCTAGGATAAAATAGAAGTACACAATGTATGAAATACATAGATCCTTCCATTGTTGTTCATCTTTCATTTTCAAAGAGCACCAATGACATCAGAGATAATGTTTTTATTACATGTGATTTGGATTTAAGGGAGGCAGAATTGCTCAAAATATCTCTTTCGAGTCACCAAAATTCAGCGGCAGGATAAAAGTAAAGATGACTAACAATGGACCAGGAATGCAGTGCATGACCTTGACATTGGTGATATCTGATCAAGCTCTAACCACTCCACCGTACCTATTTCAGCCACCTTTGTGGTCACTGAAACTAATTGTTCTCATCCACCCATTCTTCCAGAAGATGTCTCCTCATGCTTGGTATCCCAACATTTCCCTAACTCACCAGTGATTTTGAGGCTTCTGGGTTTCACTCAGAAAACTGAGAGGCAAAGGGAGCTGGGAGTAGCAAACATGAAATATCTCCTGAAGGAGGCACAATTTTGAGGAAACCCAGAGAGGAAAGTATAAACTCTAACATGTCCTACCAACTTGGAAAAGCTTCAAGGATGGACCTAATGACGAATCATGCATCTGTGGTCTAAGGATATGGCATATGGGGAGCATTAATAAATGTTTTCTGATTGCTTGATTGACCAATCTAGGTGGTTTCAGGGCAGTTCACCATCAATTTGATCACAGGATAATGAAGTTGTTTCTGAACTGAAAGAGCATGTCTTTCCTCCCCCCCCAACCATTGTTCCCCCCCCCACCCACACTCTCACCACCAGTCGATGATTAAGCCCCTACCTCCTGACAAAACAGAATGCTGCAATTGTCATGAGAACATGAGTTATCTGGGTCTTCAGTGCTCCTCAATTCACAGTGATGGTGGCTCCAACTGAGGTTAGACCTTATTTGACTTTGCTTCCCCATGGTGGTATTAAATAACGGCTGGACTGTACTTAGTTTCAGTTGGGCTGAATTCGCAATGTCAGTCTCACTTTTGTTGATTTTAATTTGAAACTTTATTTTTATTGAGAAAAAGTGAATTCATTTAAGTTGGAGAAATCCTTGAAAATAACTAATAATTTTGGTCATCACTTCATTTCCTCTGGGGACAGGGAGCCCTATCATTTGGAAAACTCCAGGGTAATGATATTTTTTTTAGGAACCACCCACAAAGCCCAACTACAAAGGCAGAGAAAAGTTGCCTTTGGCAGAAACTAAGACTCACACCTTTAAAATCAAAAATCTTTGCAGTATTGGAGACAAAATTGGATTAACAACTCATTATACAGGTCTCAAAACAAGTCTAAGCTTCTAGTATTATTTGATTTGGATTCAAAGGAAATGGGTTCAAATCTGAACTATGCTTTTTTGCTAGTTCTATAACCAAGGGTAGATTTGCTTCAACACTCTGTACCTCAATGTCTTCATCTGAAAAATGAAGAGGTTTCTTGGGCTAGATGAATTCTGAGTTCTTATAACTCAGTTCTGGTTACACTCCCCTATCTTAATTGACTTCCAGTTCCAAGGCAGGGTCATGATTGAGTCCCCCCACCTCTTCTATCCACCATATTATTCCCCAGTCTCTTTGACTGTCAATGTTTCCATTTATATGATGAACAGACTGAACCAGACACCTTTTAAGCTTCCTTCCAGTGATGATGTAGCAAGAACTTAGAACATGCTTTCAGATCACAAGTTTGCTTCCATACTACCTATTCCGACTTGGGCTACTCACTCCCCATTTCTGAACCTCAATTTTCCACTCACCTGATAACAAGGAATTCATCTAGCTGATCACTAAGGTTTGTCTGCTCTAATCTTATAACCAACCAATGAATAAGCAAGAATTTATTAAGCAGCTCCTAAATACCATGCATTAGGACAGGTAGATGATTCAGTGAGAATCAAGCTTGGAATCAGAAAATTTCTTCTTCCCGAGTTCAAATCTGGCCTTAGACACTTAGCAACTGTGTAATCCTGAACAATTTGCTTAATCCTATTTGCCTCAATTTCCTCATCTGTCAAATCAGCTAGAGAAAGAAATGATAAACCAGTCTAGTATCTTTGCTAAGAAAATCCCAAAAGGGGTGTGAAGAGTTAGACATAACTGAACTTTAGCAAATATCATATATTTTGCTAAGAGCTTAAACTTGAAATGTATTCCATCTCCTTCCTGACTAGGCATTTTCTCTGGCTGGAACACTTCCCTCCTCACCTCTGCTTCCTGGCCTCCTGGGCTTCTTTCTAGTCCAAATTAAAGATCCACCTTTGGGATGAATATTTTTCTAGTATTCCTTAAATCTTTGTCTTTTCCCTCCATGATTACAACCAACATATATCATTATTTGAATCTCCATGGTTGTTATGTTGCTACTTGTATGTTCCATTGAAGCATGAACTATTTGAGAATAGAGGCAACTTTTTTTCCTTTGTATCCTCAAGCATCTTCAGATTCTTCTGTCAAACCTTCCATGACCACAGTAGTTCTTGGTGAGGTATTCATCCATCCCTTGACCTCCTGCTATTCTCATGGTCTCTATTTTGAACGTGGTATTTAATTTATGATTCCTTTGGTTATAGATAGCGTCTGGCACATAGTGGATTTAAATTCTTGTTGACTAATATACCGTTCACTGATCAAATCTTGCCTTTCCAACTAGTCATTTTCTCATTATCACACAAGACTCTCTACTGCACTGGCCCCAGACAGCAGACCTAGAGGCAAAACAAACAAATCCAATGCAACCAAAATCAGGAGGAAAAAAGAAATCTGGGAAACAGTTTTTGCTTCCAGTTTTTTTATAAGGGTCTCATTTCTAAAATATAGAGATGACCAAGTCAAATTTATAAGAATACAGATCAATCTCCAGTTGATAAGTGGTCAAAGAATACAAACGGCAGTTTTTAGATGAAGAAATTAAAAGTATCTATAGTTATATCATAAAATTCTCAATCATTATTGATTAGTGAAATGCAATTTAAAACAACTCTGAGGCAAAATCTATCAGATTAGCTAATAGAATCAAAAAAATAATAAATGTTGGAGAAGATGTGGGAAGGTTGGAAAATTAATGCATTATTGGTAAAGTAGTGAACTGATGCAATCATGACTAAAGGGCTATAAAACTATACATATTCTTTGATACCAATACCAGGTCTGTATCCCAAAGAAACCATAAAAAGTGGAAAAGGAGCTACATGTACATGTTCTGATTCTTCTTTCACAACATGTCTAATGTGGAACCATGTATGATCTATATCAGATTGCTTGTCATTTTGGGAAGGGGAGTCGGAGGGGAAGGAAGGGAGAAAAAAATTTGGAACTCAAAATCTTGTAAAATGAATGTTGATGGGGAATCTAGATGGTGCAGTGGATAGAGCACCAGCCCTGAAGTCAGGAGGACCCGAGTTCAAATGTGACCTTGGACACTTAATACTTCCTAACTGTGTGACCACTTAACCCCAATTGCCTCAGCAAAATAAAATGTTGAACTTTTATATGAAATTGGGAGGGAAATCCATTAAGTGGGAGAAAAAACAAAGGAGGAATAATCAAAAGAATAACAAGACTATGACCTTAATCATAGCTAATTGGGCCTTGTACTAAAGGTATACATACTAGGACCCCCCCAAAAAAACCGCAGCAAATAATAAAAAAGAACTAGAGGAAAGGAACAAGTAACAGGGAAGCAAATTTCAGTAGTATACTGAGAAAGATATCCGAACCACTAGATATCCCAACCAACAAAAATCTTTTGGGAAGTAGTAAGTTCTCCCTCTCTGAAGGTTTCTAAGCATAGTGTATGAATACTCCTGAGAGAAGTTGTCAAGATAATTCAACTATAAAATGGACTCAAGTTCCCTCTTAACTCTGAGGTCCTAGTAGCCCATGTATTCACTCAACTTTCAACTCTTTGAGGACAGGAATAAAGTATAAATTGGACTTTAACCCCAGCACTTAGAACTGGGGAAAACACACAAATGGTAATAATGGCGGTGCTGTGGCCCCAAGATTGTTCAAAACTTTAGAACAGAATTTTTCATTTCTTATTTTCATAGATTCCTACCCCAATCCATAAATAAATGCCTAATGAGTGGGGCATATGATTAGTGCTACAGGAATTCATAGGAGGAAATGATATCTGCAAGCTGATATGGTCAGGGAAGGAAGACTTCATGAAGAAGATGGCAGTTAACTAGGCACTGAAGGAGAATTAGCTTTGGGATATGTGATGAGAAAAACTGAACTCCTTTCAAGTGACAGCCATGATGAATAAAGGACTACAGGAGCCTCACTTTGGTGCTAGAAGAGACATCACAGGCTATCTAGGTCAAGTATTCTATTTTGTATTTAAGGAAAGCAAGAACAAGAGAGATAGAGATATGACTTGTCCAATGTCTTTCTAGGGTTGTACGGGGAGTAAGTTGCTCTCACTAAAACCAACCTTATGCCTACTACTTGACGTCAGTTTTTAACTTTCCATGAGTTCATCCTCTATGAAGTTTGACACAAGTGTCTGCTAAGGACATAAAACTGCAGGAATATTTAAGGCATCCTTAGAAGTGATATAAGAAGTCTTTCATTTATATTTCTGCTTTTTGTTTTAAGCAAAAGAAAAATCCCTTCAGGCATTGCCATAACCAAAGAAAGGGTGAAATTATGATTCAACAGTGGAAAGCAAAGAGAATAATACTTCCCAAATGAACTACATGCTACAAAGCTTAAAAAAAACAAAAAGGTCATTCATTACCCCATCTCCTTTACCCAATAAAAATGCAAGGAGAGTGTTCTCTGTCACGTCTCTGGTCAAATTAAAGTATCATTTTACAAAAGAAAATCATTGTGAGGATAATGAGTGAGATGACTATCACTGAATGAGTCTTTTTTTCCTCTACTCAAAGATTTCTCTTCTAAAAGTAAAAGGGCTGAGTAACAAATGAGTTGTAAAGTTTTTTCAACCCCAACATCTTATTCCATGCTTTAAAATCCCTCTTAGCTCTGACATTCTCTGTTCTAATTCCTCTTCCAGCTCTGACATTTTCTGTTCTAAGATCCCTCCCAGCTCTGACCTTCCCCGTTCTAATTCATTTTCCAGCTCTGACATTCTCTGTTCTAAGGCCCTTCCCAGCTCTGACCTTCCCTGTTCTAATTCACTTTCCAGTTCTGACATTCTCTGTTCTAAGGTCCTTCCCAGCTCTGATATTTGAAGTTCCTGTGGTTTCTTTCTAGTTCAGAAATCTGATGCTCTGAGGCTTTTTCAAACTTTACTATTATGTATTCTGTATCCTAAATGGTCTGTGATCTAAGGGATTTCTACATCATGATCATGCTAGCAATTGCTTCTAAAGACCAAAAGTGCCATGTCTGCACTTCCTGGCACAGTGTGCTTGGAAATCATCTGGGAACTGTGAGCAAGTCTTTCATATTCAGCTGGGTGATAGAATGTGGTAGTCAGAGCCCATAACCATGATAAGCAAAAATAATAGTAAAAATTGCCCTAACTTTAGCCAGTTTTCCCACTTCTCTTCTCAGGCCTACTGAGCCTCCTGTGCTTAAAGATCAATACCCTACCTCTCCTTTCATCATTTACACTCATTATTTTGTTCCTCAGTCTCTGGCCAAACATGTTTTCTCCCTTTTCTTGGCTGCCAGGCAGAGGGGATCATGGTTTTCCAAGTCTCTCTTGTTTTCTAATAAGACTCAGGGAAAGTTATTGATTCTTTTTCTTGAATATCAGGCCCAAAACTTTGATAATTGTTCTTTTTAGACAAGGACACATTAGAGAGTTTTGATTTTGGGGGGAGAAGGGGAAGCAAGAATTGTACAAATAGCTGGACAAAGTGGTGCACATTGGAAATACCTGCTTTGAGGGAACGTTAAGACTGGGGAATCACTTGAGATCAAAAATTTGGAGCTGCAGTGGGCTAAGCGGCTGTCCACACTAAGCCAATAAAGTGAGTTCCCAGAGATTAAGGGCTTGCCAGTTTAACTTGGGAGGACTAAACTGGCCTAGGTTATGGAAAAAACAATGGAGCAAGTCAGAGTTCTTGTGATGATCAGATTGGGACCAGATGGTAGGTAATTGGAATACGTCTAGTCTGGGCAAGACAGGAAGACCCAGTTTGAAAAAAAATTCTTCCATGACATGCCCACAGTTCATGGGAGCCTGCTCTCTGGGCTCTGTCCTGGACCTTTTCTTTTTCTCTAGACATTCACTTAGTGCCATCATTAGCTCATGTTTTTAAAAACATATTTTCTTTAAGGAAATGACTTTCAGATCTATTGATCTAGCCCCAGTCTCCCTCCTGAGCTTCAGTCATATCAATTGATGCATGTGGACATAAAATTACTTTACTACAGTAACTCAAACTTAATGTATCCAAAAGAGGGCTCATCACCTCTCCTTCAAATTTAGCTTTCTTTTAATTTTCCTATTACCGCCGTCCTTCAAGTATAAGATAATTTTAACATGTTGGAAACTTGAGCTGAATCTAATAAGATGAAATTCAATAGAATAAATACAAAGTACATTTACATATATATAAACTTATTATATATAATACACACACATATACATATATATACATATATATATATATATATATATATATAATCAGCTTCACACATATAAAATAAGGGAAGCATAGATAGAAAGTAACTATTTTGAAACTGATCTGAGGGGTTAAGTGAAATGGAAACTCCATTTGAGTTAACAGTGTGATGTGGCAGAGCAAAAGTAAACGTGTCATTGGTCTGCATGAAGGTATAAAGCAAGAACAGGTCTTAGGAACAGGGAAGTAAGCATTTCCTTGTATTCAGCCCTCATCAGATGTCATCTGGAACATTGTGTTCAGTACCAGGTACCATGTTGTATGAAGGACATTAATAAGCTGGAGATAATATGTCTTCAAGCATTTGAATGCCTGTCATATAAAAGAGAGAGTAAACTTTTTTACCTTGTCCCCTGACATCAGAATCAGGAGCAATGGGAGGAAGTTGGCAGAGAGGCAACTTTCACTTTGAAGTCACAAAAAATGTTTTAATAATGAAAACTCTCCTAGCACAGGATGGGCTGCCTGAAGAGGTGATGAACTCTGTCTTCTCAGAGAGAACATCAAGCAGGAACAGGATGGTCATTTGCCATGGATCCTACAGTAGGATTCTTTTACTGTAATTCCTCCCCACTCTCAAATTCTGTGATTGAGTCTGTCAATACTTTCAATGGTGAGAAACTCATTTGCTCACAAGAAATAGCCCCATTCCATAATTTGATATTTCTGACTCATAAATAGGTTCTTTTATTTTAATCATATATATATATATATATATATATATATCCTTTTAAATTCTATCAATTAAGATTAACTTACCCTTCCAAAATGTTAAAGAATTAAGATTAAAAATGTTTTAAATGTATTCATTCAAAACAGCTCTTAATTATTTAACAACAAGATATTATAACAAATCTTGGGTACAGAACGAGAAAAAAAAAACAAAAGAAATTTCTTTTGAATTGACAATCTGCTATTTGAAGGCAACTAGTATAGCCCCAACAGAACTTCCCATTCCAATTTTTTTCCAGTCTTACCTCGTATAATATGTTACAAAAAGACAAAAATCCAAATAAATTGACTCCAGGAACCCTCTTCAATGTGTTGCTGCCATCTAGTGACCACCTCTTTCTGAATCAAGCCAAATATACCTCCAAAAATCCCATCGAATATTCCTTGATGGATTCATAGAAACTGCAGCTAGAGAACTTGGGAATTCAACCAGGAGTACTCATCCAGACAGACAAGGATCTTGAGATCGGTGAGGGCTAATGGATTTATGCAAGGTCAAATAGCCAGTTTGTGTCCGAGAAGGAATAACAACAACAGCAACAATGATGATGATGATGATGGGGTAATGATGACAACAATAACACATTTCTTTAAAGCTCCAAGATTTACAAAGCTCTTTACATACATCATCCAGTTTACTTTCCAGTTTACTGGACACTTGTCATTTAAAAGGGCTCCTTAGTTATATGATGGCAGATTTTAGCTCAATACAGCAACAACCTCAAAAACCTCCTAAAAAATTAGAATTGTAGACTAAGTCTGATGGTCGCCATCACCAGAAAAATTCAAGTGGGTTGTGGGTAGCCACTTATATATAAATCAGTAATCATTTGTTCAGGACTGACTATGTGCCTGGCAAGATGCTATGGCCTTGGGCTAGAAAGGCACTAGGAAATCCCTGCCCTGAAGGAGCGCAAGTCCAATGGGGGAGATAGGATGCAAAAATGTCAAGCAAACTAGAAATGGGATTGTTGTTTGCCCTTCATTTTCAAAAAGAACCATGATATCAGGAAGGTGATGACCCAGCTTGCAAGTGAATTGGATTAAAATCATTAAAGTCAGAAAGGGCTGTAGTCTCATTTTCTCTTTTTAAAAAATAATAGGATAAGCTGGAGGGAATCAGCAGAGGAGAGACATTTGAATTAAGGGTTGGAAAATGCCTCCTGCCTAAAAGAAGATTGCAGTTAGGACTTGGAGGAAGCCAGGGAAGTGAGGAGGGAGAGTATTGATGAAATGAAAAATATCCTGAGAAAATGTCCAAAGGTCAGACCTGGAGAGTCTTGTGTGAAGAACAGTAAGAAAGAAGGTGTCAGTGGTCCAGAGAGTCGGTGAGGGGGAGAGAGGAGACTGTAAAATATAAGAAAATTGGAACGGTGTAAGGAAGAGAGCAAAGGGTATAAAATACTTGGAATGCTTAGGAAATATGTTATATTTTATCCTGAAGGTGTTTGGAAGCTACTGGAAGTGAGGGGGGGAGGGGAGAGAGACAGAAAGAAAGAGAAAGACACAGAGACAAAGAGAGGGAAGAAGGAAAGGAGAGAGGGAGAAAAAAAGAAGGGATTCTATGTGTGTGATCAGGAGTAACTGTAATAGGACATAATCAGAACTGTGTTTTAGAAAATTCCTTTTAAAAAAAGAAAAAAGAAAATCTCTTTGATAGTTAAATGGAGAATGGGTTGGAGTGGGTGAAGATGTGAGGCAGGCAGATCTACTGGCAGCTACTACAGTAATCCAAGGGTGATGTAATGAGGGTCTGCACCAGAGGGGTCCTCAGTATCAGAGGACAGAATGGGGTATATTCAAAAGACATGACAAAGGTCAAATTCTCAAGCCTGGTCAACAGATTAGATGGAGACAATTAGAGAAAGCACTTTGTTAAGGATGGATCCGTCATACTGGTGAATCTGGGTTACCAGCAGGATGGTAGGGCTTTCTACAATTATAGGGAAGTTTGGGAAGAGAAGAACGGTGAGTTCAGTCTTAGATAAGTTAAATTTAAGATAGCTATTGGCCATCCAGTATGAGTTGTTAGAAAATCACTTGGATATACAAAACTAGGGGTCAGCAGAAAGATTAGGGCTGGATAAACACATTTGAGAATCGGAGATTCATATTTCAGCTAGAGGGCCTCGCTATCAGAGATAGAACCTTCTATCTCTGAGGGTTTATAATTGATAGAGCGTCAGTAAGGTTCTGGAGAAGGGGTATGGCTTGATCTGAGTAATAAATTAGAAAATTTACATTTGTGGTAAGAAGATCAGAAAGAGGAACATGTTTTTCTAAAGGTCCAAGAATTCTCCCTTGCTTTCAGCACATTCAGAGATGTCTTTCTGAGGCCTCAAACTGGAGGCTTATTTTGTCTCTTGAAGACTTCTTGAATTCATTTGACTTAGGAGAGATAGTAAGGTTGGGGATGAAAGAACCTATTGGTTAGGAAAGACTTTAATTAATTGCCCACCATGTGCTAGGCTCAGTGATAATCATTGGAAAATTAACACTCCCTTTATTCCCCACAAATACACATCTTTAGCTGATTGTCCTGAATCACAAAAGCAGGGAGCAGTTCTCCTTTTGATCCTATTTTCAAGGAGGTCAAATTTTAACTATCTGTCCAAAAAAAAATGCTAAAGTAGGGCTTCAGCAAACATGGTTTCTAATCCTTCCTCTGACCTTAAATCCCAGTCTCTGTTCCCTCCTTATTAAAATGAGGAGTCTACACAAAGTGGGCATGCAACATGTCCTTGAGACTCGATTATTTCAAGTTAAAGTCAGGCTAAATTTCAGGACCAGCTGAAAGCAATAGATCTTTTTCAGTGATCTTGGACAAGTTACTGACCAGATTGGGAATTCAGATCACTCTGTAAAATCAGGATGTTGGAAAAGTTGATCTTTATAATCCATCCCAGCTCTGATAACTGTCATGATTTCAGAGATTCATGATTTGCCTTTAAAGGCTTAAGCCCCTCTTTTAGTTCCCTCACCCAAAACACCTAATTGGACTAAATAAGTTCTTAACCTGGGATCCATTAACTTAGTTTTTGATAACTATCTTCCTGTATAATTGTTTTTCTTTGTGGTCTTATATATTCTATTTTTGTTTATAACATTATTCTAAAAGAATTTAAGAACTTCACCACAAAGCAATTGGGTCATTAAAGAAAAAAAAAATCAACTTTTTTTTTTTTTTAAGGGTAATTATTCTATATCTCCTCCCCACAAGATTTCACTTATATGGGGAACTCCCAAAAAGAAAAATCCCCTTTACTTATACAATTCAGTACCTTCTATGCAACTTGTAGGCTCTAAGAGTTTCTAAGAACAGCATTCCAGGAAAACAAATTGATTCCATTTGAATTATCCTAGGAAGATTCTGAAGATGAGATCCTGGACAACAAGGTTTTTCTTGAGGTGAAGTGCCAAGCGTTCAAACCCTACTGTGGAGGACACAGCCCTGATAGGCTGGCCATATTGTCTGAATGCCCAATATCCATTTGTCTAAAAGACTTATGTGAAGAACTCACAAAGAAGGCTCTGTGCTCTGAGCAAAGCATAATTGCAGCATTTCAAAAGAAACATGAGGTGCCCAAATTTAGAAATATCTCCCCTCCATGTGTTCATGTGGACCAGCCGATGGTAGAGCTTGTCTTGGTCTGATCAGTCACAGTCAAACACACTGTACTTTCCTCCAACATAGTGAAACCATTTTAGTCCTTTTTTAAAATGAAAGTCAATGACCAATGACTTGCTGAAGATCACACAGTATGTGACTGAGGAAACACAAGGCTCTCTGCCTTCCAGGTTGGTTATCCACTGCCCTATATTGCCTCTAATTGAAAAAAAAAATTATATGATAGACTCCAAAACTGAATACTGTGAAATTATAATGGCCCCAAAGAAGAGACATGGAATAGAATGTTTTCTACCCCCACCATCCCACATTCTCCCTGTACACAGAAGTTGACATCTAGGAATATGGATGGCTACATACAATATTCAAGTTTGACTATTTTTGTTCATTTTATTTATCTCTCCCTTTGAATGAATGGTTCTCTATGAGGAGCAGGTAAGATATACCAGAAAATACAGGTGATATAAAACCAAATACATACATATTTACATACACACACACACATATATAATATATATATATATATTATATATATACACACATGTATATATATATATATACACATATACACACATATAATGCACTGTGCACACATGCACATATTTACACAAATGTATATACATCTATACATGTACTATATACATACATATGCACAAATATAAATGTATACATATAGTTATATATGTAGATATAAATAGTATGTACTCACATATGGTATATACACATACATTTTCACACACACACACACACACACACACACACACGTGTGTGTGTCTGTGTAGTCCTGATATGGCCATTGGGAGCAGAAATCCTAACAATGTCGTTGAACATAGTTTACTGTTCTTCCTTCAGATATAATTATTCCTAATAGGAATTAAGGTTTAACTCCCCTGGACCTCAGTTTTCTCATCTGTAAAATTGGAGAGAAATGGAATATTTATTATGATTAACTTTTATTTATTTGTTAATATCCCTTCCAGCTTGAAATCTCATTCCCCTTTAGCTTCAGATTAAGTCTTAGCAAATGTTTGCTCATATCTGAAACAGCCCATTAAAGGCAAACCAAGGAATCTCCCTTGCTTTCCACTGCAGCATTTCAGCTTCCACTTTTACAGTGTCACCCAACAACTTCTGTGCTATCATAATAAATCCACTTCTCTAGTTTGCATACAGACAGACTTTGTCAATCTGTTGATTGTTTTTACTGTACTTATTTTTATGTTTGTTACAAAAAGTCATTCATGGTAAGGAAAGAGGGAAGGACATATTTGGGGAGAAAGAAAAAGGGATTTTTAAAGATAAAAATAAGACATCTTAAATAATAACATTGGATAAATATACTGCAGTAATACTAAGAAAATTCACCCGTGTCAACAGAGTTCTTCATGAAAGTTCTTTGATAGTATACAGTAACTTAGAGGTAACTTCTGTTGCTCCAAGGATAGTTAGCACAGCTGATGCCCTGAATGACCCTAACATTCTAGTATGTCTTCAAGTACAGGAACAGTCAAAGAGACTGACTGTCTTCACTCTGAAAATCAATCCAACCAAGGTCACTGATCCCCAGAATGCCCAGAGGATGGTGTGTTAGTTGGGTACAGTTACTTGCAAAGACTTCCATGGGTATTCAAAATCCACATTAGCCAAGGGTTTAACTAAACCCACTTCAGAGATCCCTGAATTTCTTAAGTATTTTTATTTATGAGGTAGCATTGATGACATTGTAAAAGCAGAAATAAATTGGTTTGGTCATGAAGACAACAATAGATATAATTCACTGGTGATCAGATAATAGTAATTATCTAATTGAAATCAGAAGAATTCCAACTTACTTTGATTCTGGATAGCAAATTTAGAGAACTGGGCTTAGAATCAGGAAAACTTATCTTCATGAGTGTGACCCTGGGGAAGTCACTTAACCCCATTTACCTCAGTTTCCCAATCTATAAAATGACATAGAGAAGGAAATGGCAAGGCATTCCAGTATCTTTGTCAAAAAAAAACAAAACAAAAAACTGGTGTGCCAGACATGGTTTAACATGATTTAAATAACTAAACAATGCCAACAAAGTAAATCATTCCATATGACTAGAGATTCTGACTCTTTGAAATATATGGCACATATGTGTATATTCTTCACATTCTTGTTCCATCAAAAATGATTTCACTCTATACAGTTTTTCCTTAAAAAAAATAAAAAGGATCTTTCATGCTAAACATATTAGAAATTATGTTACATGACCATTCAATTGGAACATCATATCCTATGATATACTTAGAAAGTGTGTAAGGGACAATGGTGAGATAAGAGGTAGCTATAATCAGCCATGACATATAATCAATATCGTTTTCTGAAAAAGTATAATGTCCAAGGATGTCATCATGGGAGTATATACCAGAAAGAAAAGGTAGATAAATCATTTGTTGAGATCACATGTTGATGTCAGAGATAGGCAGAATGTTTTGTCGATATCTTCAAAAGTGGAAAAATCAAAGATGATTCCAAACATTAGATTGAATCCTTGTGTCAAATTTTTGGAACACCATTGACAAAACAAGGGTGACATCAAAACAGGCAGATCTGGAGGGATCTCATTCTGTTTCACTTGACATCACCGGAAGGAATTCCGAAACTCACGAGATCATAGACCCACTGAAGAACTGAAATTGAGAAATATGAGAAACAAGATCTTGCCCGTTTCTTGCCAGTTTCAGTAATACAGCTGAGCACAGGTTGGAGAATACTTCCATCATAAGTACAAAAAAAAAAAAAAAAAAAAAAAAGGGTATCACACGGTCTCTGTCCTTTGACGTTCAATGATATTGGCAGATAGTTTGTTTGAGAACCTCCCACAGCAGATCTTTGGAGTCAACCAAGTGGTAGCCTGTTAGAGAAATGACACGGGTGAATTTTCTGAGCACTTTGTTTTTGTTGTTGTTCCTGTTGATATTTTGGGGTTTTTTTTGAAAATTCATAAAAATAAATTTAATTCTATAAGCCTTTCCTAGCTTTCACAGGCTCAGAACTATAGTTTCATTTGGATTTGAGAGTGGACAATTGTGGAAGCAAAACTCTGCCCTTATGGAGATAGCAGAAAGGCACTGTAGCTGAGCTCTGCCATTTATGAAGGACCTTGAACAAGCTACTCTATTGCCTTTTTTTGTAAAATGAAGACATTAGAAATTATCTCTATGCATAATCTTGAACACATATCTACCATACCATCTCTCCCAGATGTGACTTTTCTAATCCGAATTATAAATTATACAAGATTATAAATCTGTAGCTGAAAATAACATTAGAAATAAACTAAGGGACTAGCATAAAGTATGGATAGATCCCTGAAATTGAAATTTTAAAAATCCTGAGTTCAAATCCTGTCTAGTTGTCCATCCTGGACAAGTCATTTAAATGGTGTGTGCCTCAGATTCTAATTCTATAAAATTCTATATAATAGCACCTGAGGATCAGATGACATAATGTATGTAAAGCACTTTGTAAACTTTAAAATGCATAAAATGTTACTTTTGTCATCATCATCAATGCTTTGTTTATAAGTCCTTTAGCTGTCCTTTGTGCTTGAGTTCCTCCAGGGGTCTAACTATTTAGCACACCTAACATACAACAACTGTCATCTACCTATCTATGTGATCTTAGCTCCACAGTGAGAACAGATGTTAAGGACCATGCCTAAGTGCACTGTAAGGGGCAGGTCAATTCTCTGAGAGCCTCCACAGCTGTGAACATCTGAAGGAGCTGCAAAGCAGCCTTTACTGACATAGGTGTTGCTTGTGGACTGGGAAAATAAATTGGAAGCAGAGGGAAAAGAAGAGAGGTCAGACAAAAGCAACTGCCTCTCAGTGGGGAGATCAGAGAACAGCAACTGCCTCTCAGTCTCTGAATCACCATCATCCTCTCACAAGAAGAGAGGAAAAGGTCTACCACAGGTAAAGCAAAGTTATATATTGTGTTCCCAACAAACATATATGAAGACCTTTTATAATAGCTGAAAATTATATAACATGGGTAAATGCACAAAGCAACTGACATGTTACCTTATTTTACTTTAACAATAAAATTGGGTTTGCTTTAAAATATATCTTGCTCTTCAATTTATTGAATGTATTGAAAATATATGCAAACAAAAGGGAAAGGAAGCACTCTTGTTATCCCCATTTTACAGATTAATTATTAGAGAAAGGAGACAGAGAGACTAATCTGTAATTTCAGGTTCATGTGACTATTTAATATCTGAGGCAGGGTCAGAATGCAAGTCTTCCCATTTCTAAAAGCCGAATATTTCCAGTCCCTGAAGCTCCAGCCCACCATTTTTCCCCAAACAAACAAACTAGCCATCGTGTGTACAAAGCTGCCCTCTGAGTGAGTTATTTTCATATTTACCAAGATCAGAGCTTCACCCACTTGACAGGCAGCTGTTTTTTGTTTCCGTAAACCGCAATAACAGAGTCCCAGGAGAAAAACAGTGACGATCACAAAAGAGAAGGCGATGAAGAACACCTTATGTCCATCTGAAAGGCAAGATCATCAGGCAGTGAGGCTACATGGGTTAGGGCACTCAGCATAGTGTCTGGCACATAGCAGGAGTTTAATAATGCTTATTGACAGACTGACTTCCTAGACTAAGATCACAGAGGGAATGTTACTTCTAATCAGAGATCTAACTCTGGAAAGCAACAAAGAGTCCAGCTGATCTGATTCCCTCATTTTATAGGTGAGGAAACTGAGGTCCAGTGAAAGAGACATAGGATCACAGATCTAGGAAGATCGTCTAGTCTAATGTCTTCATTTTACAGATGAGAAAACTGTACTCAAGCAGATGGAGAATATGTAGTTCTAGATCAAGGACTACTTATCTAGCCATCTATCCTCCTTATGTGACATATGGATAAATTGAGGGTCAAAAGAAGAACTAGAGATCATTACTGATCACAAAATAGAAAATTTCGATTATACCAAACTGAAAAGTTTTTGTACAAACAAAACTAATGCAGACAAGATTAGAAGGGAAGCAATAAACTGGGAAAATATTTTTACAGTCAAAGGTTCTGATAAAGGCCTCATTTCCAAAATATATAAAGAATTAACTCTAATTTATAAAAAAAAAATCATGCCATTCTCCAATTGAAAAATGGTCAAAGGATATGAACAGACAATTCTCAGATGAAGAAATTGAAACTATTTCTAGTCATATGAAAAGATGCTCCAAGTCATTATTAATCAGAGAAATGCAAATTAAGACAACTCTAAGATACCACTACACACCTGTCAGATTGGCTAAGATGACAGGAAAAATAATGATGATTGTTGGAGGGGATGCGGGAAAACTGGGACATTGATGCATTGTTGGTGGAGTTGTGAACGAATCCAACCATTCTGGAGAGTAGTTTGGAACAATGCTAAAAAAGTTATCAAACTGTGCATACCTTTTGATCCAGCAGTGTTACTACTGGGATTATATCCCAAAGAGATTATAAAGAAGGGAAAAGGACCTGTATGTGCACTAATGTTTGTGGCAGCCCTTTTTGTAGTGGCTAGAAACTGGAAACTGAATGGATGTCCATCAGTTGGAGAATGGCTGAATAACTTGTGGTATATGAATATTATGGAATATTACTGTTCTGTAAGAAATGACCAACAGGATGATTTCAGAAAGGCCTGGAAAGACTTACACGAACTGATGCTGAGTGAAATGAGCAGGACCAGGAGATCATTATATACTTCAACAACAATACTATATGATGACCAGTTCTGATGGACCTGGCCATCCTCAACAACGAGATCAACCAAATCATTTCCAGTGGAGCAGTAATGAACTGAACCAGCTACGGCCAGAGAAAGAACTCTGGGAGATGACTAAAAACCATTACATTGAATTCCCAATCCCTATATTTATGCCCACCTGCATTTTTGATTTCCATCACAAACTAATTGTACAATATTTCAGAGTGATTCTTTTTGTACAGCAAAATAACATTTTGGTCATGTATACTTATTGTGTATCTAATTTATATTTTAATGTACTTAACATCTACTGGTCATCCTGCCATCTGGGGGAGGGGTGGGGGAAGAGGTGAAAAATTGGAACAAGAGGTTTGGCAATTGTTAATGATGTAAAGTTACCCATGCATATATCCTGTAAATAAAAGGCTATTAAATAAAAAAAAATGAAGTGGAGAAGGAAAAAAAAATAAATAAATTGAGGGTCAGAGAGTTACTGTCTTATCCCAGGTCACACATATAGTACATTGTAGAAATGAGATTTGAATTCAGATGCACTAAATCCAAACTCATTAAATGTTCCACTGTACCACAATGGCAGACTCTGTCCGTGTCTATATAATTATTAGAAATATTTAGAATATTTCATAAAATTAATAGAAAAGATTGTGGGACAAAAGGTTAAAAGAGATTACCTAATCCCTTTAGTGCTCACCCCTTCCCTTTAATGAAAAGGGAAACTGAGTTCCATAAAAAAAATTATATGGAAATATAGCTTGCCTCATGAGTCAGAGTTAATAAACAACAAAGTCCAAATTAAAATTCTAGGTTTCTGATTCCAATTTAGGCCTTTTCAGTTTCACTAGACTTAGTTTCATTAAGATGAGACTGTGCTTTGGCTTTTGTGAGCAAAGAGTTAAGAGGCAATGGTGCAGTATGCAATGGAGTAAAGAGACCTAGGATTTTAATCCCAGCCGTCTCTTACTATCTGTGTAAATCTGGTCAGGTCATAACTTCTCTGGACCTCAATTCTTCATCTATAAAATGATAGGATTAGGCTCAATGGCTTCTAAGATTCATTCTAGCTACTCAGTCAATGATGTCCAATTTGGGTCGGAGTCCTGATTTACCCACTGTGTAACTTTATATATTCATGTGTACTTTATCTGTCTGAGACAGTTTCCTTATCGTAAAATGATAAAAATAATTCCTATCTAGATGATGTCAAAGGAATATAATGAGAGAATTTATAAAATGGAAGAAGAGAGTAGAAGATAAAACTGTTTTAAATAAATTTTGCTAGGAAATATACATATATGTATATTACATTCTATAAATATGTTACATATAATATATTTTATTTTATATTAATATTAAAGTCCAAATTCAGTTCTCTTCCAATAAAACTATGCTGTTTTTCTTTTGATAAACAGTGGTCAGTAGAGTCTTGTAAATATAAATGATAATTTAATAAAACTAAGTTAAATTAGGTATTTGTTTCAGTTCCTTATGAAACTAGAAGCAGAATAGATAAGTATGGTTGAATAAGGGAAGTCGAGATGTGAGATCGAGTTGGTACTGAGGGTAACTGGAAAGTCACAGTATCACAAAAGCAAAAGATTTCAGTTTTGGAAGGGACCTTCCATTCACTGAGTTATTGTGGTCAAGTCCATTTAAAATATTCTCTAGTACCCTACTCTTGGAAATCTAGCATTTGCATTGAAGACTTTGATGCAATATCATGATACAGCCCAGTCCACTTCTGGTTAGCTCAAATTATTGAATTTTCCCCCTCCCACCAAGCATTCATTACTCTCTTTTCTAACCAGTTTTCCTGATCTTTCTGGGACCAGATAAAACATAATTAAATCTCTTTTCCTTCTGCTTGAAAACTTAAGGAACTTGAATAAGTATATCACATTCTCTTCTCTCCGCACCCCTATCTCTCCAGTTTTCTCTTCTTCAGCTATTCCTCCATTTCCTCACCAAATTCTCACAAAGCATAAACCCAGGAACTAAGTGAAACAAGAGAAAGAGCCAAAGGATCTGAATTTGAATTTCCCTTCTTCCACTTGTTTAATGTCTGGGCTGGCTTTCTGGAGGTCCTTGGGACCAGCCCTGAATTTAGTGCAGGAGGCAGGAGAGCCACCATGAGACCGGTCAAAGATGAAATGTCTCATTTCCAGTCCTTCTCAGCCCTTGTTTACCTTAGAAAAATTACATCATTACAGCATACTGAATATGTGTGAACTAGAGAATCATTACATCACCATATTAAGTACTAAGTATATATGGGAACTAGAGAACCATCATCTCATCAATTCCACTGAGTAAACACCTTATTTCAAGTATACTTCTCCAGAGTTCCAGATCTCTATACACATAGACAAGTCATTTTAGTTCCCTGGACCTCAGTTAAGGAAACCCATAAGTGATCAATCAGAATTCTGATCAATGTGCACCAGGACTATCACAGCACACCCCTCCACCCCATAATTAGCCCTGGAAGCCTCCATTACCTTAATGCAAATCAAGAACACTTTGGCCTTCATGGGATGGCTAAGGTTGACACCACCTTACACTATTGAGCTTTATGTCCCTAATGCCCAGGTCAAAATCACAGGGGTCATTATGTTCAAAGAGTGAAATCAAAAAGTTTTCAATACAAATGAGGTCAGAGGATGGTTCTTAAGAGAGAACTACTCCTAATAAAAGCAAATTTAATGAAAAAAGAGATAATAAATTATTATTTGTTTTCAAAGGACTTTGTATGTACATGTCTAGTCCTTGAAGGTAGAGAATAATTCATTAGCATTATTGTGTCCCTTGTGCTTAGCATGATGACTGAAGCACAATAGTTACTTAATGCTGTTTCCAATAATAAAATGTTAAGTTCTTTGAAAGCAAGAAATGATTTTATTTTTGTCATTGTCTTCCAAGAACCTGTCTTAGGATCTGGGACAGGAAAGGTATGAATGAGTACTTGTTGATAGTTTGTGAGGATCAGTACATGGCCTGGGATGGCAACATCATGAGATGGAAAGATACCATCGTGGGACATAGTATCTAAAGACATGGGTTCAAATTTTGACAGTTTCTTGCTACTTGTATGACCTTGGTCAAATCCTTTTTTTTCCCTGGAATGCATTTATATTTAAATTGAGGGTGTTGGAATAGTCAATTTTTGTTATTTTTCTAGCTCAAAATCTGTTTTTTCTTTCCTACATGACACGATCTCTCCTCTCTCCCTGGAGGTAATTTCCATGTCTTCCTTCGCCTCCACCAATAGTCCCCACTTACCAGTAGGTCTATGCAATGGATACTCCAGTTGCATCCTTGTGTTGAGAATCGGGTGGCGAATCAAACACATTATTGGCCACTCCTGGGGGACCTGGGCAGGGATGTAGGTGAAGTTGCTGATGACAGTTACAGTCTTGTTAGGATGCCAAATATAGGACAGTTGTGGCATGACCACTAAGCCATCCGGCAGGTCCCAGGTGATCTCAGGAGCTGGTTTTGCCGTCACCTGGCAGCTCACTGCCAGTATTTCCTCCTCAGCCATGGTCAGCAGCTGGGCATCCATCTTGGGTTTTGATATAGCTGTTGGTTTAACAGGAGAGTCCCTAGTTAAAAGTCTTGGGAAGCAGCCAAGATAAGGGAACAAAGTCTTAATCTCATCCCCCAACCCCATGAAGCCATTCTATTAGCCCTGGGACTTAACCACAGTAGTTAAAACCTTGAATTTATACAAAGTAAGGATCAGCTGAAAAAGTCAGAATTTTCAGCACAGAGAAAAGATTTAGGGTGGGAACACATGCTAGCCGTGTTTCAACATTTGAAGGGCAGTCATGTGGAAGAATTAGAATTTTTCAGCTTAGATCCAAAAGTTGGGATCAGGGACAATGGTAGGTGGGGGGAGAGGGGTTAGTTATGAAGGGGCAAATTTAGATGAAATCAGAAAACAAAAGAAAGATTCCCCAACAATAAAAGATGTCTAAAAATACAAGGGGATCCCTTGGGAGATGGGAGTTCACTCTAATTGAGGTCTCTGAGCAAAGACTGGACAACCACTTGTTGGCTTTGGTCCTGGAGATTTTAGTTCATCCACAGGTTAGAATAAATGGTCTCTGAATCCCTTTCCAACCCTTTGGGAATAAGGAATCCTTGGGAAAGGAATAAGAATCCTTTCTGTAACTCTACTTGGTGATGTTGAATTTGGGGAATTCTGCTACTTCCCAAAGCAGCCTAATTCCCTTTGGAACTGTTCTAATAGTAAATCTGTCATTACAACTAGAAAAACCTCTCTCTTTATTATAGATACCCTCTGGCTCCCAGTTCTGCCCTCTGGATCCCAGCAGTTGAATCTTTTCTTCCAAGGACAACCAGGCAAATACTTGAAGAAAATAATCAGGCTTGACCTTCTCATCCCCTTGGGTCTTTTCTCCTCCAACATAAAGATCCCCTTTGCACATAACGTTTCTGTTACTCTCAGGAACTCCCCTTATCTCCCAGATGATACTTGGTATTTCCCTCCCTGCTCCACACCAGAAGAAACCATTGCTTACCATCTCCTACTCCTATTCACTCCCCTTATTCTTTGGGTAGATGGAGGAGTCTACTGATTATTATGGTGGGAGTTGGAGAGGAAAAAAGCAAGCATAAAATCCTCAAATCCCTTTATCCTCTTTGACCCCATTTTAGGGCTAGATGGTACAACATGGACTTCATCTCATAATAATAATAGCTAATAGTCATATAGTACTTTAAGACCTAAAATGTATTTTCTCTCCAACAACCATCTGATGTAATTAATTATTATTATAAGTAGGTATCATTATTCCTATTTCACAGAAAACCCTATGATTCAGAAAAAAAATTGTCCAGGGTCACATACTTATTTAAGTACTTGAATAGAATTTCTGATGATTCAATTAGCAAGTTTAGTTGTATTTTATGTATAGTTTATTTGACTATATGTTGGTTCTCTTAGAGAATGGGGGCAATATGAGGGCATCAGCACTTAGAACAGCTCCTCACATTTTATGATTTTATCCCAGTGAATGGGGCCATGAATTTAAATAGAACTGATCTAGAATTTCATGTCTTGCACCTGATCTCCCCACTCCACCATTTCCTCTTTTGTAGAGAACATAATGGATAGAATGCTGGATTTATTGTCAAGATTTGAGTTCAAATCCTGTCTCAGATAACTGTTAGCTGTTTGACCTTGGCGAATCATTGAATTTCTTTAAGCCTCATTTTCCTTATCTGTAAAATGAAGATAATATTAACTATATCCCAGAGTTGTTATGTGAAGATTATGATACAATATTGTAAAGTGTTGATTACAGTGTTTGGCACAGAGGAAGTGCTATAGAAAAATTACTGTCACTATCACTACTACAAATTAATATTCAGAGATGTATAGTGACCTACCAGAATCACCAAGTTAATTAATGCTATAACCAGACTGGAAGGCAGTTGTTTTCCCTTTTACCCAGTGCTCTTTCTATATCATAATGCCTTTCTGGTAGAGACTTCCCTTCCCAAGACCTTGCTTGTCTCCCCCTCCTCCTTCTCCTTTCCACTTTCCTTGGTCAGCATCTTTTCTCTGTAGCAATTCAGCTATTTCCCATCAAAACACATACTAGGTCAGCTGTTTAAAGTACAAACAAAAATTTACTGTAATGGGTGGAGATCCCAGGATCCCAATTATAAAGTCAAGGGAAGTGACTAGTGTAAGGTCGAGCAGCTGGTCAGTGATACCACTAGAATTAGAATCCAGCTCTGCTGACTCTTAAGCCAAGTGCTTACAAATCTCTTTCTTATGTTTTCCCCTTCCTAATTGTTTCTTTTTTCTCCGATGATGAATACATAGCTTTTTTGGCAAAGGAGATATGCAGAGGTAAACAGAATCAGGGGGATCATAGACAGACCGAGGTGACATCTCAGACCTCAGAAGTGACGTCACCTCTTCTCCTTTGGCATAGACAAGGAAACTAAAGCCAAGAGAAGCTAAGGCACCTAGGTGATAGCTTCTGAGTCAGTGCTCATTCTACTGTAGTATGCTCATTATTTGGTCCCAGTCCCACCATACTCCCAGTCACCCAAGTCCACAACCTTAATATCATCCTTGACTATTCCACCTTGCTCCCATAATCCAATCAATTGCCAATTGTTATCATTTTTTCCACAAAATTGTTGACATATATGCTGTTTTTTTTCCCCACTCACATACAATCATCTCTCTATTTCACGTCTCTCCATCGGTGGAAAGAGAAGGCAAGGCAAGATTATAATCTCTCTTCCATCCAGCAAGATTCTTGAGGGCAGGGATAATTTTCATTCTTTTTTGTACCTCTGGTGCCTAGCACAGTATCTGGCACATAGTAAGTTCTTCATAAGCTTTTGTTGATTTATCAATCACATCTGGTATTCATATAGTGATTTGAAGTTTACAAAGCATTTTTCATAGAGGGTCTTATTTGAAACTCACAAGAGTCCTTTGAGGCAGATACTATTGAGGTCATTATTCCCATTTTACATATATGTTAACTCTTGTTCAGAGAGATTAACCCACTTACCTAGATTCATAAAGCTTAGTCAATCTAAAAGCTGTTAAGGGACCTCTATCTTCTCAACTCTATCTTTCCACAATACTTCGCCAATGAAAATCTTTTTTCAAAGGTGAAATAACTATGGGGATCTGGCAAATAGTCCCCATATTTTTTGGTGCATGTTCCCTTCTCATTCATACTAATCTAAATGCTAAATCTGTACCATTTTTGAAAGTCATTTTCCCTCTTTGCCAGGAAACCATATTTTTTTTTGTTCCATTCTTTGAATTGAATTGAAAATCATTCTTTGAAATCACAGGAGAGATTTTAAAGCCATCTAGTTAAACTTATATATGGAAGGAATACATGCTATAAACATATCTATAATATTGTCTTTGTATTAGACAATGGACAATTAGACAATGGTGCATCTTTCCCAGGAGCTTGTTAAGGCCTCTGCATCTCTGCAAGGCACGTACTTGAAATCTGTTCCTTTAAAATCCATTTAAAAATCCAATACCTTAGGTAAACTTTCATGAAAAGTAAACTAGAAACAGGAAACGGAAACTCTTTGCAGTTCTTCTGGACATAAACAAATTTATTTTGGAAGCTATGGAAGAATTAAATAATTCTAAAAAGAAACAAATATGGAATTCTCTCTCTCCTTAAGAAAGCCACATTCTCTTTAGGGTTATAATATGAATGTAGACCCGAGGAGAAATCGGGAAGCTTTCAGCCTCAAAAGGTAGAAGGAATGTGGTGCAACGAGAAGAGACAATGCATAGTCTAAGAAATACAGCTCAGATTGGGGTTTGCCACTTTTTACCTTTGTGGGTTCACAAGAACTTCTCTGTGCCTCATGAAAATGAGAAGCTGGATTATATAATCTCTCAGTCTCTTTCCCATTTTAAAGCTATAAGTCTGACATCCTGGAACTAGATAGGCTCTTAAGGTCTTTCCCATGATAAAAATAAGATCCCATATCACCAATGATTTTCTTGCAAGAAGAAATTCCAATCTGAGCAAAAGTGCAGAGTGACCCATCACCCTCCCCCGGATCCCTGCACATGTTTGCTTGTCCTCTGGGATCATGAGACCTTGATCTTATGGTCTGTGGTGATCATGCATGTTTGGGGGAAAGAAAATGAATCACTCAACTATTGGGCAATGTGTACAAGTACACGAGATTTGACAAGTCATTGTAAACATCGTCAAGAGGAATGGGATCTAAATGTCACCATGAGGTCCTCAGCTGGAGTGCTTCCTCCTAAATAATCTCTGAATTATATTTAGATAGAGATATACATGCAAATACGCACAGATACGTGGAATATAAAAATAAATAATAGAATTTACATATAGATAAAGTTATATCTATAGCTATACCCACATATGTGTATAGAGGAATTAATGTGGGTAAATACATTTGAGTTTTCCAAAAATTTTAATATAATTTTAAGCTAATAAAGCTTTTCAAGCTATTAAACTTATTTATATATATATTATACCACTGTGGTGGTAATGATGATACCAGGTGAAATTTGTATAGTGCTTTATGGTTTACAAAATGTTTTCTGTAAAATTATTTCATTTTAGCCTCAGGCCAATTGCAGGATAGTGGGGAGGGACTAAGTATAACTATCCTCACTTAATAGATGAGGAAACTGAGGCCCAGAGAAGTTAAATTTGTGAGAAAAGAGATTGACCCTGACTTCTTGTTTAGCACTATTGTTTGCACTTTACTGCTCCTATCTTACCCCAGTCCTTGCCTTCCCTTTTCTTCTTCCCTCACTTCAAGCCTTTCAGACCTTTGATAGTATCTCCCCTCTCTGAAATCCCCATCCACTGAATATTTCCCCCTGGGTTATGGTCACCGAGGGTTCTTGTTACTGGAAAGACATTGGTTAAGCCTTCTTTTCCCTCTTGGCCTCCAGCCCACATACATTAAGGAAGCTGGTTGAGAATCAAGTCAAGATTTTAAAATTTTATTTTCAGTTTGAAGTACCAAAGAAGCCAAAATAGTAGCTTTCCTCTCAAGAAATTTCCCTAATTCTCTTCCCCAATAGTTGATGACAAGATCTTCTACACAGAAAAAGGTCATCATGAGTCAGTTTCGTTGGGTCCTGGCAGTAACTACTATTTTTAATCACATTATTTGCTGACACAACTCAATGATCCAAGTATGGAAAAATTAGGATAAAGAACTATGGGAAGTGACTTTCCAGGTCAGCTTGGTTTACTTCAATTGTTCATAGTGTTTCCTAGCAGTTAATTGACTTGTCCATTATCAAACAAGTCATAAGCAATAAAGGCATTCTTGTTACTCATTCTCTTTCCAACTGAGTACCTTCTCTGTGTCTCAACTTCCCCAATTATGAGATAGAATGCTGTCATATTTGAGGTACATTTTAGTCATATATTTCCTTATACATCCCCAAATCTTCCCCAAATGAACTTTTTGATTTTCACACATGTCAGATATTGGTTTTGTAAACCAAAGTCATGACTTCTGCAGACCTTCTAGGAGTGGACAATGCATATAGAATTATTCTTTCTCATTATGACTTCTGCTGTCACAGGTTTTACAAAAAGAGAGCCATTATAGCAGCTAATGTTTCTAGAGTGTTATATGGTTTGCATACTTTGTCGTACTTGTCCAGTTGATTTGTGTCTGTCTCTTTGTAAAGATACCTGAGTGGTTTGCCACTTCTTTCTCTAGTTTGTTTTACAAAAGAGGAAACTGAGGCAAATGAAATTAAATGACTTGCCCAGTGCTTGAGTTCAAATTTTAACTCGGATCTTCCTGACTCCAGGACTAGCACTCTAATCTCTGTACCATCCACCTGCCCTGGAGTTCACATTGCAAGGAAATCCAGGTCTTCTTGATTTTTTCAATGCTGTGTCCCCATTGCCCTGTACTACTTCCCCTATTTTGTAAATGGAGAAATGAACATCCCAAGAAAAACAAAGGGTGAGGTAAGGCAAGCAAAGCTAACTCCTTCCATAGCCCTACTCCAAATCCTGATCATTTCTAAGCCTGGGGAATGCAAGTCAATGAGGTGAGCAGAGTAGGGGAGTGTATTTTTGTAAAGCAGAGTACATGGAGAAATGGCAGTGTTGAAGTGTTCTGATTTGGGGAAACACTCTCTTTACCTGTACTACATTTTATTATTTTCATTTGATAAAAGCAAGAGGCCTCATTCATGGAATATTTATTGCACAAGGATCCCAAGTCTTTCGAGGGAATGGGGAAGCTTTCTGATAGGTTGAGGTGAGTTGTAGAAGAAACTAATTAGCTTCTTGCCTATTTAGATCCACAAATTTAAGAAAAAAAATCTTTTTTTTTTCTTTTTGGGGGATGAGGCAGGTCTTTAATGAAGATGATGTCATTCTCGTTTTCATATTCCCCCTTTTTTTGTATTTTTGTACAGATACTTGATTAGTTCAAACCCTCAGCACTGATCCCCTAGACTATTTTTAAAAATCTATGTTACTTTCCTTGTGCTAAATGTTCTGCAATTATTATTTCACTTGATCTTACTCCTGGGAAGGAGATACTTTTATTACACCCCAATTTGACAGATAACTACTGTAGAAAAGAAAAACAGATTTTTTGAAGTGAAAAGAAAACAATTCCATCCATCTTCTAATTGATCTTCCTTGTTTGTAATGCCCTCCCTACTCACTTGCCTCTCTTAGAACCTCCAATTTCCATCAAGTCAGAGAACAAATATCTTTTCCTCAAACCTATCAATTGTGAGTGTTCATTTAAATTATTTTGCATTTATTGAGCTTATGTGAATGTGTCATGTGTGTATGTGTGTGCACATATGTGAATGTGTATGTATGTATGTGTAAAAATATAATGTATTTCTCTGTGGACATGGTTCATTTCCCTGAACTTCCCTCAGATCCTCATTCTAAGAGAGAAGTTGATATTAATCAATTAATTGATTCACCATCTAGGTGATAATAAAATATGCCTAAAACACAATTCGGACCATGTCACTCCTCTGCTCAAAAATCTTCTGTGGCTGTCTATTGCCTCGATGACCAAATATCATTTCAAAAGAATACTGGACTTCAAAACTCAAAATCTGGATTCAAATTTTGACTTCACCAATTTCTACCTATGTAATGCTTACTGTTCAAGAAACTTCAGTTCTTTTGATTTTGGTTTTCTCCTCTGTAAATGAGAAGACTGGGCCTAAAAGGCCTTGAAAATCCCTTCCCCTTTCTAGATCTTAGGAATGCACCAAGCACCAAAATGAATAAACAAATACACAATGAAATAAATAAGAAATAACAAAATAATTTCAAAAAGGCTAAATCAATAGCATAGGTAACAGACGTCAAACAAGTAAATAACCAAAATAATAAATAACAAATAAGTAAATTTAAAAAAAAAACAATTAAAAATGAGTGAATGAGTAAACATATAAAGAAATGAAAGGGTGGATAGATAGATATATGAATAAATAAATGATGGATACATAGATAAATGGTAGATAAGTAGATAGACCATAGTAGATGATAAATGGGTAGATATATAAGTAGATATAAAGAGATATTAAATGGATGGATGGATGGATAGATAAATAGAAAGAGTAGAAACTGGATGTGATAAAGAATGTAAATTGAAGAGTTACCTTCCTTCTAATCTAGACATTGTCTGGTCATATGCCCTTGGCTAATAGGTCTTAATTTCTTTAAAAGGATTATAATATTGACTATGTATGTTTTTTTCTGGTCCACGAGTCAGTCTTTCATATTTAAATCTCTAAAATTGTGGAATTTGTGGGGACCGACTTCTTATGTCCAATGTGCCCACAATCCTACTTTAGACACTTGCTAGCCACTAGATCTAAGTCAAACTGTAAGCTTCAGTTTCCTTAACTATAAAATTATATTGTTGGATCTGATGATTTCTTAGGCTCCTTCTCACTCTGATTTTTTGATCCTTACTGGAAGTCAGAATGGCATAATGGAGACAGGTCTGTCCTAGAAACATTAAGATCTAAAATTGAATGACCCCAGAAACTCATACAACAAATCACTTTACCTCCCTGCACCTTGACTTCCTTATCTATAAAATGAGTCCTAATGTTCTACTACTTCAAAATCTGAGATCTTGTGATCCAATGATTCTAGGTAGGTGAAGATCTTCATTCTTATGATGAACATTCTATACCTTTACCTTGACTAGTGGCATTCTCCCTACTTGGATTGAATCAGAATAGAATTTTTTAAATAGAAAATTGACTCAAATTTGTAAGAATACAAGCCATTGTCCAGTTGATAAATGGTCATAGGACATGAACAGACAATTTTCAGATGGAGTAATTTAAGACATTTCTAGTCATATGAAAATATGCTCCAAATCATTATTGATTACAGAAATGTAAATTAAGACAACAATGAGGTACCACTACCTATCTCGCAAATTGGCTAAATTGACTGAAAAAGATGATGATAAATGTTGGAGGGGATGTGGAAAAACTGGGATATTAATACATTGTTTGTGGAATTCTGAACTGATTCAACCATTCTGGAGAACAATTTGATACTGTGCCCAAAAGGCTATCTAACTGTGCATACCCTTTGATCCAGCAGTGTCTTTACTGGACTTATATCCCAAAGAGATCTTAAAGGAGGGAAAGGGACCCACATGTGCAACAATGCTTGTGGCAGTGAAACTGGAAACTAAATAGATGCCCATCAGTTGGGGAATGGGTGAATAAATTATGGTATATGCATTTATGGAATAGTATTGAGTATGGATCACAACCTAATATTTTCAGCTTTTTGTTGTTGTTTGCTTGCTTTTTTTCTCATGTTATCTTATTTTTCTTGTGCAGCATAATAAATTGGAAATATATTTAGAAGAATTGCATATGTTTGACTTATATCGTGTTACTTTCTATCTAGGAAAGGATTGGAAGGAAGGGCAAGAAAAAATTTGGAACCCAATGTTTTGCAAAGGAGAATGTTGAAAACTATCTTTGCATGTATTTTGGAAATAAAAGGCTACTATTAAAAATAAAATTTTAAAAATTATGGTATTTTTGGCCAACAAGAAATGTTAGCAACCATCTAGTCCAAATAATATAGTAAGATATCCAACAAGAGGTTGTCTGGTCACTGTTTAAAAACCTCCAGTGCATAGGAACTGCTTCCCAACAAAGGAACTCATCCACTTTTCTATAATTCTTATTGTTAGATTGAATTTCCCACTCCTTGTCCTTAGGCCCACCTTAAGCCCTTTCAAACCTGCAATTTCTGCTCCCATTCCTTCCCTATGGAGCCAAACTAATCAGGTCAAGTCCCTCCTCCAAGAATCAGTCTTTCAGCCCCTGAAAAGGGGCTGTCCCTGCCCTTTATCTACACTGTCCCCCTTTTCCCCACTTTTGGATTAAATATCTGCTTTTCTTTCAAGCAGTCCTCACATGGCAACAACCAGAGGCACATTTTATCCTTCTAATTGTCTTTTTTCTGGACATCCTTCAATATTTCATCGTATTTCTTAAAATTTTGGCTTCTGGAACTGAATACGATTGTCTTGATGGGAACTGACCAGGGTAAAATACAGCAGGGCTATACAAAGCACTTTAGCACAGTTCCTGGTGCAGAGTACACATTTAATAAAAACTTGTTTTCTTGAAGCCTAATTTATAGAAGCAATGACTCTCAAGACAACCCAAGATTGAATTAGTTGTTTTTGCTTGCTCGTTTGTTTTCCTTAATGACTGTTATTGAGTCTATCCTAATGTTATTTCCTGACATTTTGTTCTCCTTAGGAAAACAAATCCTATACTATGAGAATAGTCCATTTGTTCAGGGTCCCAATTGAATGACTTACCATAAACACTCAAACACATTCTGCCCACGACAGGTCCTATGGGGAAGATATTGAAAATGCATCTGTAGCATCCTTCATCTTTTAAGGAGACCAAGTCAAGCGTGATGGCTGAGGAGTTCAAATCACTTTGGGTCACTCGGACATGGTCATGGTAGGATCCAAGTAATCTGGGGCCATGATTGGAGCTGTATGTGGCTATATTATCTGTTGTTAGACCTTCTTTCTGCCATGTGACTTGGAGGACCTCCTTCTCGGTAGACAGCTGGCAGGACAAAGTTACATTCTCTCCGACAGTGCTGGTCACTTCTGTCTCATGAATCACCCTTGGCATTCCTGAAGATAAAGGGATAATAAAAAGAGTTCACAATCACATTGTGTTTCACAAAGTCCTTCCCTGCCACAAATTTGTCAAAAGGCTAGTGTGTAAATTAGTCTGCCCATTTTATAGAAGGATAACTAAAGGGAATGTGGCCAGTGAAAAGAAGGCTCGATTTTTGGACCTCGAAGCTCTGGATTCAAATTCTTTTTTTTCTTTCACTTATCTCAAACTTGAGCAAATTGCTTAATTTCTCTGATCCTATTTCCTCCTATGTCAAATGACTCCAGTAACCCTTTAAATATCCTTCCTGCTCTAATTCCGCGATCAGCAATTAAGAAATTAAATTTATTGACCAAAGTCATTCCAATGTTATATCATAAATAGAAGTCAGACAAGTTCCAATCTTAATCCCAGTGGTGCTTTTTTCCCCATTACAACACAAAGTCTCATCATATCACCATTCTTGATCCTCTTATTTTTAGTTTCCAAACTTCAATTTTCCATGTTGCTCCATGTTTCCCAAACTCCCTTCCCCAACCAATCACAAATCAACAATTCTTGCCTCCTCAAGGCTTTTCTTAGAACTATCTTGAAAAGCCTCAGTGATGAGAAGAATGAACTAAGGGCTCAATCAGCAAGTCCTTTTGTCATTTCTAATAACAACCTATAATTAACATAATAATAATACTATAATATTGCTAATTATTTATAATATATTATCACAATATTTATCAGTTTATAAAGCAATCAATAATCATTCATTAAGCATATTAAGTGTCAGGCACTGTGCTGGGTTCTGGGGTGGAAAAAAAAAAGAATGAAACTAAACAAACCTTCATTTAATTTACATTCAAGGACAGATGGCAGATATACACATAAGCACATATAAAATATGTATTCACAAAATGTACACACAATGAATACGAGACAGAATCTTATCCTTCACAGCCACCATCCACTAAAAGAAGGTTTGTCCCAAGTTCAACTCCCAGGGCACTTAAAAAAATCCATCAGCTTAAAAGATCAAGTGCCTAAACAATGTGAACCAATGCTCTTCCCCCAAGCTCCATTTCTCCTTCCCTCCCTCCTATTAATTTTCTTTTCATCATTTGACCCTACCAGCAACCATGCTCCTGGAGACAGAAAGCACCACACACACTGTCAGCAACATCATGGTTATGAAACCAAAAGAAATTCTCAGACAAATTAAGTGTCTTGTTCTACACTTCTCCCTTTTATGATGTGTGGTCTTGTGATTGGCTGGGGAATTCCCAAAGTACTTTTGGGTGACATAATGTTTCTTGGATTTTTACAGAAGTTTACCTGTGTGACTTACAATAAGCCAATTGAGAATGAAGGAATGAAATGAAAATGAAGATGAAAGAAAGCCCTGGAGAGACTTACATGAACTGATGCTGAGTGAAATGAGCAGGACCAGGAGATCATTATATACTTCAACAACAATACTATATGATGACCAGTTCTGATGGATCAGGCCACCCTCAGCAACGAGATCAACCAAATCATTTCTAATGGAGCAGTAATGAACTGAACTAGCTATGCCCAGAAAAAGAACTCTGGGAGATGACTAAAAACCATTACATTGAATTCCCAATCCCTATATTTATGCACACCTGCATTTTTTATTTCCTTCACAAGCTAATTGTACAATATTTCAGAGTCTGATTCTTTTTCTACAGCAAAATAACGTTTTGGTCAGGTATACTTATTGTGTATCTAATTTATATTTTAATATATTTAACATCTGCTGGTCATCCTGCCATCTAGGGGAGGGGGTGGGGGGGGTAAGAGGGTAAGAGGTGAAAAATTGGAACAAGAGGTTTGGCAATTGTTAATGCTGTAAAGTTACCCATGTATATATCCTGTAAATAAAAGGCTATTAAATTAAAAAAAAAAAAAAAAAAAAAGAAAATGAAGATGAAAGAATCCCTAAGGCCTCCCTGAGCTGTAAATTTATGATTCCATGATACTAAAAGCAGCTATATTCATTACAGCTCCAGCCAGAAATTTGGAAGAAAATGTAAGAAACCAAGACAGAGATCACCCCCAAAAAATTCTTACCTTTGATACCAAATTATTCATGAAATGGTCTTCTATTGATAGGGAGTGTAACCTGAGAATACCAGACACAAACTTAGAGGTAGGAAGAGGGTAAGAAAAAAGGGCAGACACCAAATTCTCTTTTCTACTAGAAAAGTTAATTATAGTTTTTTGATGACATGGAAATGCATATAATGTAGTTTGAAATCTGGAACTGCTAGGTTACCTTACTTCATTTTTCCCCCTTTGGTTCACTTGATATTCTTAACCTTTTGTTCTTCAGATGAATGTTGTTATTATTTTTTCTAGCTTGATAAAATAATTCTTTGTTTTTTTGATTAGTATGGCACTGAATAAACAAATTAGCTTAGTCAGAATTGTCGGTTTTATTATATTGGCTTGGTCTACCCATGAACAGTTAATATTTCTCCAGTTGTTTAGATGTGTCATGTGGGATGGGGCCAAAGCACTACTTAAGGGAAATTTTATATCTCTAAATGCTTATGTTAATAAAATGGAGAAAGAACAAACCAGTGAATTGGAACAGAAGTTTTAAAAATTAGAAAAACAACCTCTTAAAAATCCTCATTTAAACACTAAAATAAAAATCTTGAAAATTAAAGGAGAAATTATTAAAATTAGAAGGTTTTCTTTAAAAAACATGGAACTAATAAATAAAGCCAGAAAGTGATTTTATGAAAAAGATGAATTAATTTCATTTTAAAAAAGAAAAAACTTACTATAAAAAATTGAAAAAGAGTGAATGAATTACCAATGAAAATAAAATTAAAGCAATTATAAGCAGTTATTTTATGTAATTATGCCAGTATAATTGACAAATCCTGACAAAATAATTGGCACTCCTGAGACATCAAGAATCAGTCAAACAAAACCCAAAAAATGAAAAAGTAGAAAAATATTAAATATATACTTGGAAAAACAGAAGACCTAGAAAATAGATCTAGAAGAGATAATCTGAGCATTATTGGACTTACTGAAAATTATGATAAAAAAAGTCTAAACGTTATTTTACAGGAAATTATCAAAGAGAACTGCCCAGATGTAATAGAATCAGAAGGTAAAATAGGTATTGAAAGAATTCATCGAACACTTTCTGAAAAAGACCTTAAAATAAAAACTCCAAGGAATATTGTTTTTTGTTTTTTTTGTTTTTTTTTGTTTTTTTTGTTTTTTTTGTTTTTTTTATTTAATAGCCTTTTATTTACAGGATATATACATGGGTAACTTTACAGCATTAACAATTGCCAAACCTCTTGTTCCAATTTTTCACCTCTTACCCCCCCACCCCCTCCCCTAGATGGCAGGATGACCAGTAGATGTTAAATATATTAAAATATAAATTAGATACACAATAAGTATACATGACCAAAACGTTATTTTGCTGTACAAAAAGAATCAGACTCTGAAATATTGTACAATTAGCTTGTGAAGGAAATCAAAAATGCAGGTGTGCATAAATATAGGGATTGGGAATTCAATGTAATGGTTTTTAGTCATCTCCCAGAGTTCTTTTTCTGGGCATAGCTAGTTCAGTTCATTACTGCTCCATTAGAAATGATTTGGTTGATCTCGTTGCTGAGGATGGCCAGGTCCATCAGAACTGGTCATCATATAGTATTGTTGTTGAAGTATATAATGATCTCCTGGTCCTGCTCATTTCACTCAGCATCAGTTCGTGTAAGTCTCTCCAGGCCTTTCTGAAATCATCCTGTTGGTCATTTCTTACAGAACAGTAATATTCCATAATTTTCATATACCACAATTTATTCAGCCATTCTCCAACTGATGGACATCCATTCAGTTTCCAGTTTCTAGCCACTACAAAAAGGGCTGCCACAAACATTCGTGCACATACAGGTCCCTTTCCCTTCTTTATAATCTCTTTGGGATATAATCCCAGTAGTAACACTGCTGGATCAAAGGGTATGCACAGTTTGATAACTTTTTGAGCATAGTTCCAAACTACTCTCCAAAATGGTTGGATTCGTTCACAACTCCACCAACAATGCATCAATGTCCCAGTTTTCCCACATCCCCTCCAACAATCATCATTATTTTTTCCTGTCATCTTAGCCAATCTGACAGGTGTGTAGTGGTATCTTAGAGTTGTCTTAATTTGCATTTCTCTGATTAATAATGACTTGGAGCATCTTTTCATATGACTAGAAATAGTTTCAATTTCTTCATCTGAGAACTGTCTGTTCATATCCTTTGACCATTTTTCAATTAGAGAATGGCTTGATTTTTTATAAATTAGAGTTAATTCTCTATATATTTTGGAAATGAGGCCTTTATCAGAACCTTTGACTGTAAAAATATTTTCCCAGTTTATTGCTTCCCTTCTAATCTTGTCTGCATTAGTTTTGTTTGTACAAAAACTTTTCAGTTTGGTATAATCGAAATTTTCTATTTTGTGATCAGTAATGATCTCTAGTTCTGCTTTGGTCATAAAGACCTTCCCCTTCCACAGGTCTGAGAGGTAAACTATCCTATGTTCCTCTAATTTATTAATAATTTCATTCTTTATGCCTAGGTCATGAACCCATTTTGACCTTATCTTGGTGTACGGCGTTAAGTATGGATCAATGCCTAGTTTCTGCCATTCCAAGGAATATTGTGGCTAAATTTCAGAATTATCAGATTAAGGAAAAAATATTTCAAGCATCCAGGAAAAAAAAAATTCATATACCAAGGAGCCACAATAAGTATCCCTCAGGATCTAGTTGCTTCCACATTAAAGGATTGAAGGGCCTGGAATCTGATATTCTGAAAGGCAAAAGAACTTGAGATGCAGCCAAGAATAAACTACCCAGCTAAGCTAAGCATTATCTTCCAGGGAAGAAGATGGACATTTAGTGAAAAGAATGAATTCCATTTGTCTTTAATGAAAAAACCAGAGCTAAACAAAAAATTTGACTGCAACTATAGGACTCAAGAGAAATAGAAAAACATAAAAAGAACTCTTTAGAACTGTATTTCTGTTATGGACATACATAAAGAGTACATGTATAATTTGATTTTACTGATATAATATAAAAAAGGGAAGTAGAAATGGAAAGGGGAGAGTATCAGAAAAAGTGAAAAAGGGAGATAAAAAGAGGGAAACTACATCCCACAAAGAGACAAAGGAAACCTATCATATCTGAGGGAAATTAGGGAGGAGGAGGAGCATTGTGTAAATCTTACTCTCATCGGATCTGGCTCAAAGAGAAAATAATTGACATATTTGGTTTATAGAGAAACTTCTCTCACCTCATTAAAAAGAGGGAGAGGAAAAGGGAAAAGGAAAAGAGTAATAAGGGAAAGGTATAAGAAAGAAGAAGGGATTCAAAGGGGGTGAGCTATATGAGGCAAGTGGTACCCATAAGTTTAATATTGGGGCAGGGGGTAAGGAGGTGTAAGAAAAAGAAAAGCATAATCTAGGGATAATAAGATGGCAAGAAATATAGAATTAGTAATTTTAACCATAAATGTGAATGGGATGAATTCTCCCATAAAGCAGAGTCTTCCAAAGTCTCCCGTAGCAGACTACATAAAAAGCCAGAACCCTACATATGTTGTTTACAGGAAACACATTTAAAGCAGAGAGATACATATAGAGTAAAGGTAAAAGGCTGGAGCAGAATCTATTATGCTTCAGGTGAAGTAAAAAAAAAAAAAAAAAGCAGGGGTAGCCATCCTTATCTCAGATCAAGCAAAAGCAAAAATTATCTAATTAAAAGAGATAAGGAAGGAAACTATATCTTACTAAAGAGTAACATAGACAATGAAACAATATCAATACTAAACATATATGCACCAAGTGGTATAGCATCTAACTTCCTAAAGAAGTTAAGAAAGTTGCAAGAAGAAATAGATAGTAAAGCTATAATAGTGGGAGATCTCAACCTTGTACTCTCAGAATTATATAAATCAAACCAGAAAACAAATAAGAAAGAAGATAAAGAGGTAAATAGAAAATTAGAAAAGTTAGGTATGCTAGATTTTTGGAGAAAACTGAATGGAGACAGAAAAGAGTACACTTTCTTTTCAGCAGTTCATGGAACACATATAAAAATTGACCATATAATAGGACATAAAGACCTCAAAATTAAACACAGAAAGCCAGAAATAGTAAATGCATTTTTTAAAGATCCCAATGCAATAAAAACTACATTCAACAAAAAGCTAAAGGTAAATAGACCAAAAAGTAATTGGAAACTGTTATGGGCCAGAACTCTGAACTTGAAACAAAGGATGCTTACAAGGTGCTAAGTCAGTAGAACTGATAGAGACAATGATTGTTTATCATGGTGCTTAACAGTTCTCTAGTTCAGTACGTGTACTTAGTACTTAATATAGTTCCACAATAATCACACCTATGATAACAGAGCATATAAACTCAGACAAATTCAGCCAGAATCAGAACTGGAAGACAGAGACCATGGTGGTGGTCTTCCTGCCTCTCCCACAGAAACCAAGACACATTCAGGAGGAACTCAAGAAGCTGGAAGAGGCAGAGAACACAAAGGACTGGCAGCAGGAGCTCCAGCTCTTGGAACCAAGGAGAGAGATGGGCCTCTAAGAAAGCTAACCGGGTCCCCCAGGAAAGGAGACGTGACTTTGAAGAAGACAATAAATAATTTGGACTTTAACACCTGGCTGCTCTTGTAGTGATTACTGAACTGACACAAAGTCTGGTCCCAGAGACCCCAAGAAAACCCAACAAGAGAACATTGAATTTTGGCAAGAACATTACAGGAAGCTAAATAATCTCATCCTAAAGAATGATTGGGTAAAATAGAAAAGCATAGACACAATTAATAATTCCCCAAGAGAATGAGAACAATGAGACAACATGCCAAAATTTGTGGGATGCAGCCAAAATAGTAATAAGGGGAAATTTTATATCTTTAGAAGCTTACTTGAGTAAAATAGAGAAAGAGAAGATCAATGAATTGGGCTTTCAACTTTAAAAGGAATCTCTAAGTATATTTACTAAATTTTAAAAAAAGCAATCAAATACTAAACTCGAAATTCTAAAATTAAAAGGAGAAATTGATAAAATTGAAAGTAAAAAAACTGTTGAATTAATAAATAAAACTAAGAGTTGGTTTTATGAAAACACCAATAAAATTGATAAACCTTTGTTAAATCTGTTTAGAAAAAGGAAAGAGGAAGATCAAATTGTTAGTCTTAAAAATGAAAAGGGGAGAACTTTCCACCAATGAAGAGGAAATTAGAGCAATAATGAGGAGTTACTTTGCCCAACTTTATGCCAATAAATTTGATAACCTAAGTGAAATAGATGACTACCTTCAAAAATATAGGCTTCCCAGATTAACAGAGGAGGAAATAAATTGCTTAAATCATCCCATTTTAGAAAAAGAAATAGAACAAACTATTAATCAACTCCCTAAAGAAAAAAATCCTCAGAACCAGATAGATTTACATGTCAATTCTACCAAACATTTAAAGAACAATTAACTCCCATGTTATATAAACTATTTAAAAAATAGGGAATGAAGGACTCATACCAAATTCCTTTCATAACACAGACATGGTACTGATACCTAAACCAGATAGGTTGAAAACAGAGAAAGAAAATTATAGACCAATCTCCCTAATGCATATTGATGCTAAAATCTTAAATAAAATATTAGCAAAAAGATTACAGAAAATCATCCCCAGGATAATACATTATGCCAAGAAGAATTTATACCAGGAATACCGGGCTGTTTCAATATTAGGAAAACTATCAGTAAAATTGGCCATATCAATAACCAAATTAACAAAAAAAATGATCATCTCAATAGGTGCAGAAAAAGCATTTGATAAAATCCAACATCCATTCCTATTTTTAAAAAACCACTCGTGAATATAAGAATAAATGGACTTTTCCTTAAAATAATTAGCAATATTTATTTAAAACCATCAGTAAACATCATATGTAATGGGGATAAACTGGAACCATTCCTTTTTTTTTTTTTTTTTTTTTTTAATTTAATAGCCTTTTATTTACAGGATATATGCATGGGTAACTTTACAGCATTAACAATCGCCAAACCTCTTGTTCCAATTTTTCACCTCTTACCCCCCCCCACCCCCTCCCCTAGATGGCAGGATGACCAGTAGATGTTAAATATATTAAAATATAAATTAGATACACAATAAGTATACATGACCAAAACGTTATTTTGCTGTACAAAAAGAATCAGACTCTGAAATATTGTACAATTAGCTTGTGAAGGAAATCAAAAATGCAGGTGTGCATAAATATAGGGATTGGGAATTCAATGTAATGGTTTTTAGTCATCTCCCAGAGTTCTTTTTCTGGGCATAGCTAGTTCAGTTCATTACTGCTCCATTAGAAATGATTTGGTTGATCTCGTTGCTGAGGATGGCCTGGTCCATCAGAACTGGTCATCATATAGTATTGTTGTTGAAGTATATAATGATCTCCTGGTCCTGCTCATTTCACTCAGCATCAGTTCGTGTAAGTCTCTCCAGGCCTTTCTGAAATCATCCTGTTGGTCATTTCTTACAGAACAGTAATATTCCATAATTTTCATATACCACAATTTATTCAGCCATTCTCCAACTGATGGACATCCATTCAGTTTCCAGTTTCTAGCCACTACAAAAAGGGCTGCCACAAACATTCGTGCACATACAGGTCCCTTTCCCTTCTTTATAATCTCTTTGGGATATAATCCCAGTAGTAACACTGCTGGATCAAAGGGTATGCACAGTTTGATAACTTTTTGAGCATAGTTCCAAACTACTCTCCAAAATGGTTGGATTCGTTCACAACTCCACCAACAATGCATCAATGTCCCAAACTGGAACCATTCCAATAAGATCAGGAGTGAAACAAGGATGCCCATCATCACCGTTACTATTCAAAATTGTATTAGAAATGCTAGCTTTGGCAATAAGAGTTGAGAAAGATTAAAGGAATTAGAGTAGGTAATGAGAAAACCAAATTATCACTTTTTGCAGATGATATTATGATATACTTATAGAACCCCAGAAATGCTACTAAAAAGCTATTCGAAATAATCCACATCTTTAGCAAAGTTGCAAGATATAAAATAAACCCACATAAGTCATCAGCATGCTTATATATCACTAACAAAATCCAACAGTTAGGGTTAGAAAGAGCAATTCCATTTAAAGTAACTGCCAATAGTAGAAAATATTTGGGAATCTATTTGCCAAGGGAAAGTCGGGAACCATATGAACAAAACTACAAAAAACTTTCCACACAAATTAAGTCAGATCTAACCAATTGGAAAAAATATTAAGTGCTTTTGGCTAAGTCGAACAAATACAATATAGATGACAATATTACCTAAACTAATCTATTTATTTAGTGCTATGCCAATCAGACTCCCCAAAAACTATTTTAATGACCTAGAAAAAATAACAACAAAATTCATCTGGAACAACAACAACAAAAAAAAAAATCAAATGAAGGTGGCCTAGCTATACCAGATCTAAAACTTTATTATAAAGCAGCAGTTACCAAAACCATTTGGTATTGGCTAAGAAATAGACTAGTTTATCAGGGGACTAGGTTAGGTTCAAAGGACAAAACAGTTAATAACTTCAATAATCTAGTGTTTGACAAACCCCCAAACCCCAGCTTTTGGGATAAGAATTCACTGTTTGACAAAAACTGCTTGGAAATTAGTATGGCAGAAACTAGGCATTGACCCACACTTAACACCATACACCAAGATAAGGTCAAAATGGGTTCATGGCATAAAGAATTAGATTATAAATAAATTAGAACATAGCATAGTTTACCTTTCAGACCTGTGGAGGAAGAAGTAATTTGTGACTAAAGAAGAATTAGAGATTATTATTGATCACAAAATAGAAAGTTCTGGTTATATCAAATTGAAAAGCTTTTGTACAAACAAAACTACTGCAGACAAGATTAGAAGGGAAAGAATAAATTGGGAAAACATTTTTACAGTCAAAGGTTCTGATAAAGGTCTCATTTCCAAAATATAGAGAGAATTGACTTTAATTTATAAGAAATCAAGCCATTCTCTAATTGGTAAATGGTCAAAGGATATGAACAGATAATTTTCAGATGAATAAATTGAAATTATTTCTACCCATATGAAAAGATGCTCCAAGTCATTATTAATCAGAGAAATGCAAATCAAGACAAATCTGAGATACCACTACACACCAGTCAGATTGGCTAGAATGACAGGGAAAGATAATGCTAAATATTGAAGGAGATGTAGGAAAACTGGGACACTGATACATTGTTGGTGGAATTGTGAATACATCCAGCCATTCTGGAGAGTGATTTGGAACTATGCTCAAAAAGTTATCAAACTGTGTAAACCCTTTGATCTAGCAGTGTTACTACTGGGCTTATATCCCAAAGAGATCTTAAAGAAGGGAAAGGGATCTGTCTGTGCAAGAATTGTGGCAGCCCTTTTTGTAGTGGCCCGAAACTGAAAACTGAGTGGATGTCCATCAATCGGAGAATGGCTGAACAAATTGTGGTATATGAATGTTATGGAATATAATTCTTCTGTAAGAAATAACCAGCAGAATGATTTCAGAAAGGCCTAAAGAGACTTACATGAACTGATGCTGAATGAAATGAGTAGGACCAGGAGATCATTACATACTTCAACAACACCACCATATGATGATCAATTCTGATGGACGTGGCTCGCTTTAACAATGAGATGAACCAAATCAGTTCCATTTGTTCAATAATGAATAGAACCAGCTATACCTAGCAAAAGAACTCTGGGAAATGAGTGTGAATCACTACATAGCATTTCCAATCCCTCTATTTTTGTTCACCTGCATTTTTCATTTCCTTCACAGGTTAATTGTACATTATTTCAAAGTCTGATTCTTCTTGTGCAGGAAAATAACTGTATGGATACATATACATATATTGTATTTAATATATACTTTAACATATTTAACATGTATTTGTCTACGTGCCATCTGGGGGAGAGGGTGAGCAAAAGGAGGGAAAAAATTGGAACAAAAAGTTTTGTATTTGTCAATGCTGAGAAATTACTCATGCATATATCTTGTAAATAAAAAACTTTAATTAAAAAATTGACATTCCAAGTGAAATTTATAAATATTTATAAAGATATAAACTTAGCAGAAGAAGAAATTAAATGAATAGTTGTATTTTGTGAGGGAAAATGAATAAGCTATCAATGAGCTCCTTAAGAAAAAATCTCTAAGACCAGATGGGTTCACAAGTGAATTCAATTAAAGATTTAAGGAACAATTAGTCTGAATTCTATACAAACTATATGAAAAAATAGGTAAAGAAGGAATCCTACCTAAATCCTTTTATGACACAAATATGGTTTTAATTGACAAGCCAGGAATAACAAAAAGAGAGAAAGAAAACTATAGACTATATTCTAGTTGAATATCAAAGCAAAACTTTTACATAAAATACTAGCAAGGAGTTTATAGCAATATGTCACAAAAACCAAACACTATGACCAGGTAGGGATTTATATCAGGGATACAAGACAGTTCACTATCAGCATAATTGAATATAACAAAAACAATAACAATAAAATTTAGATGATTATATCAATAGGTGCAGAAAAAGCCTTTGACAAAATATAACATCCATTCCTATTAAAAGGAATGACAAAGGGGCAGTTAGTTGGTATAGTGCATAGAGTACCAGCCCTGAAGTCAGGAGAACCGAGTTCAAATCTAGTCTCAGATACTTAACACTTCCTGGCTGTGTGGCCCTGGGCAAGTCGCCTCAATTACCTCAGGAAAAAAAAAATGGAAAACAAAATTCATTTGAAAGAACAAAAACTAACAGATATCAAGTGAATTAATTAAAAATGTGAAGGAAAGTAGCCCATCAGTTCCAGATTTCAAACTATATTACTAAGTAGTAATCATCAAAACAATCTGGTTCTGGCTAAGAAATAAAGTATTAGATTAGTTTTACACATTAGGTACAGCATACATATTAGTAAATTACTATGGTAACCTAGTGTTTGATAAAGGCAAAGAACCAAGCTTTGGAAATAAAAACTCATCATCTAACAAAAATTTCTGAGAAACTTTAAAACAGTATGGCAGAAGCTAAACATAGTCTTCATAGCAACTCATCATATAACAAGACAAGATCAAATGGATTAATGATCTAAATCTAAAAGGTGATGTTATAAGTAACTAGAGGAGCATGTAAAAATATACGTATTGACAAGAGAAATTTACCACTAAGCAAGAAACAGAGAGATCATCTCTCCAGAAAATAATTTTTATAGAAAGAAAAAGAAATAATTTTGGTTATATGAAATTGAAAATCTATTTCACAAATAACACTAATGCAGTAAAAATTATTTAAAGAAAAACAAGGGTGTAGATAAGAGAATTCATAACAAGTTTCTCTGATAAAGATCCCATTTCTCAAATATATAGGGATTTGAGCCAAATTTATAAAAACAAGAGCCATTCTCTAGTTGATAAATGGTCAAAGGTTGTGAAAAGGCTGCTTTTAGGAGAAGAAATAAAACTATCAATAGCCATATGAAAAAAATGCTCTAAATCACCACTGTTTAAAGAAATGAAAATTAAAACAATTATAAGATATCACCTCATTCCTATCAGATTGACTAACATGACAAAAAAAGTAAAATGAGAAGTAGTAGAAAAATTGGGACACTGATGCATTGTTGTTAAAGTTGTGAACAAGTCCAATCATTTTAAAGAACAATTTGAAATTATTTCCAAAGAGCTATAAAACTGCATACTTTTTAAATTCAGCAATATAACTACTAGGTCTGTAACCTAAAGAGAACAAACAAACAAAAAAATAGAGGAAAATAACCCGTTTGCATTGAAAACAAATTAAAGGAACTCTTTTTGTGATGGCAAAGAATTGGAAATCTAAGGGGATGTCCCTCAGTTTGGGAACAGTTGAAAAAGCTCTGGTATATAGATGAGATAAAATACTATTATGCTGTAAAGAAATCTTGAATAGGATGATTTCAGAGAAATCTGGAAAGACTTTAGGAACTCAGGAAAAGTGAAATGAGCAGAACCAGAAGAAATTGTACACACTAATAGCAATATTGCAAGGAGGATCAACTATGACATTTAGCTAATTCTGATCAATGCAGTGAACCAAGACAAATCCAAAAGAAACATGATGAAACATGTTGTCCCCTCCACTGCTGATCTCTGAAAATGTAGTGAAGTATACATTTTTACTTTCTTCATTTTTTTCTTTTTGTTAGTGTTTTCTTTTGCAATATGGCTAATGTAGAAATGTTTTTCATTATTCCACATATATAATTGATACAAAATTGCTTAACTTCTCAAGGAGGGGAGAGGTACATAAAGGAGGGAAATAACTGAAAAGAAATATTCATAAAAATTTTACATGTAGTTGGGAAATATCTAATGAAGACAAAATATAAAAATAAATAGATTTAATCTGCATTACTAATTTTTCCCACCATTTTCTTTAGGCAAACAATAAATCAAACCCTTATTTAAACAATTCATAAATGCTCACACAAAATTTAACAATTGTCTTTCCAAAAAGGTTCAAACTCGATCCAAGAAGCATATGGTTCAGCCTAAAGCATGTATGTCTTAGGAAAGAGTCAATCTTCTTAAATTTGTGAAGTGAAGGGGGAAGAGTTCTTTTGATATTTTCTGTCTGCTTGGCATAGTTTTGGATCACTGAACTACTGAGAAGAAACAAGCCTTTCATATTGATCATCACACCCGTTTGCTCTTATTATGTACAATATATTATTGGTTCTGCTCGTTTTGCTCAGCATCAGTTCATGTAAATATTTCCAGATCTTTCCATAATCAGTTTGTTCATCATTTTTTATAAAACAATCATATTCCATTACCTTCATATACCACAACTTGTTCAACTATTCCCCAATTGATGAACATCCATTCCTTTTCCAATTCTTTGCTACGTGTGATCACTTTTCAAATACTTGATGACAATAATCATGCCTTCCATGTTCCACCTTCTCCAGCAAGTTTTCCCTCCCCCCAGGTAGATGCCCAAGTTCTTTCAATCTATCCGTATGTGACATGTTCCTAAGAATCTCTAGCATTTTGTTTTTCAATCTTTACATTCTCACCAGTTAAAAATGTCTTTCCTGAAAAATGAAGCCCAGAAAATAATATAATACTAGAATTGAAATCTCCATGAAGACTATTGCCCCTCTCTTTTTGGAAGCTAAGTACTTATTCTTTTAACCTAAGACCGAATTAACTTTCTTGGCTTTGACAGCATATTATTGATTCAAATTAAGCTTTTTATACAAAATTCCCTACTCCTTTTTTCATATGATTTGGCTTCCTGTTATGACCTCCATAGTGAGTTTAAATAAGTCTGCTATATCTAGTTTATCTGAATCCCCAGGAGAAATACCAAAACATAGTTCATAATTAGACTGAGAGCTGCTTGAAGATAGAGACCGAGTTTTTGCCTTTCTTTGTATCTTCAGCAATTAGTATAATACCTAGCACATAGTAGATGTTGGTTATTTAACTGATTAACTGTCACCCTGATGTTTCATGTCTACCTGTTTTCTCCCTCATGCTCTGGGCAAAATAATCAATATGAAAAGTATATGCATTTGATTTTCATATGATTTAACTCACTACATCTTTGGCCCCCCCCCCCAAACTTTCCTTTTCCTGATACATATAGATATATAAACGCATGTTATTGTGCATATGTGTATATTTACATAAATATATACATATATAAATTTGTTTGCACACAGATAGATAGATAAATAGATGAATGACTGAAAAAAAAAAAACACTTCTTAAGCACCCAGTATATACCAGGCATTGTGTTAAGTCTTGATGATAAAAATATTTGAAAAGTAAGGTCATCCTTGTTTTCAAAAGACTTAGTCTAATGAAGAAGATAATGCATATGTATGTGTGTCTATACATATAAACATACACACATCATACCTACATACATATGTGTCTACATGCGTGCATGTATAAATATATGTATATATGTATATATGTACACGTACATGTGCATATATGTGAATTTATATAATAACATTTATACCGCATCTTCTTCTCCATTAGATTGAAATTCCTTGAGGATAAAAATGGTCTTCTTTTTAAGGTAAGGTGTTTGTATCATCAGAACTTAGCCCGATGCCTGGAACATTGTAGGAGCTTAGTGAGTTTTTCACCATCATCATTATTATTATTTCAATTTCATCTATTCATCTATCTTTTTAAGTTACAAAATTCAATTTTGTTTTAAAAATTTTGGGGGGGTGAAGCTTAAGAACAGAGAGAAAACAGAGCAGTTTAAAAATAAAACAAATTCATGCAACTTTAGTTCAATAAAGTTCTACTTATTATGTGCAACCACTATGTCAGGTGCTGGAGTTACAGAGATAAAAATGAAATGTCCCTACTTTCCCAGAGTTTACATTGTACCAGGAAGAAAAGATCTTTATTCCAATGAGGAAATACACGATGTTTAAAACATAATTAGTAACAATGGAGGAAGAAGACTAGAAGGATGAAATGGCACTTGAGCTTTATTCTATGAGTAAAGACACACACACACACACACACACACACACACACACTTTAAAGTAATAGAGTTAAAGGCAAGATCTTTAATAGAACAGAGAACTAAGGCAAAAGGGGTGAGTCTGGCGGTTGGGATAATAAGTCCTGTGACAATGAAAGTTGCAACGAAGTGTGGGCTGCATTATTCAGAAATACCTCCCCTCCTCAATAGCACCTGCAGATTCTCAGGAGGCCAGAGAATTATGGTGTCAAAGTAAAATAGAAGAAGGTCAATAAGACAGATATATGGATGCCTACAGGTGGAATATCACCTTGGAAAACCACAGCTTGACATTATCTATGTTTTGTTGTATTTTAAATGGACCATATTAAATATTTCCCAATTTTAGTTTGGTCTGGCTATAGTTTGGTCAGAGCTCACCTGCGAAGTGAGCCCGATGACAGCCTCTAACCCAATGTTGCTTCAAAATCTGGATATAATATCATCCCACTAAAACAGTCCCACTTTGGGCAATATACCATCCTTTACACAGCAAAAATATAGAAATTAAATTTTTAAATAAACAACCACAGAAAAGGCAAAATCCCGAGTTCCCTAAACAAAGTAGGAATCTTGAATATAGATACTTGGCTTATCTAACGTTACTAAGTCCCAGGTCAAAAGCCTACAAATAGATGTCAAGCAAAAACTTTTTTTTTGTAATTATCATTATTGTAATTTTAGAAATAGCCCAAAAAAGAAAATAAATCCCCAGTATGATATAAATATCAATAGTATCATACATGTGAACAGGATTGTTTCCAAAGAGCTTTACATACATTATTTAATTTAATTTGTAATAACCCTTATTAGATAAGCAATGCAGATTCAATTAGTCTCCTCATCTGTAAAATGTGGATAATAGCAACATCTCCACAGGGTGGTTGGGAGAATCAAAGAAGATAAGCCAACAAGTCAAGACAAGCCTATGAGCTTTTATGAAGCCTTTACACTATGCACAAGGCAAAGAAAAGCAAATACAACCCTTGCCCTCAAGAATCTTGCATTCTAATGGGGACATCATTAAAGGAGATGAAAAGCAAACTTTAAGATACAAATACAAATTTGATACAAATACAAATTGTGATACAAATTTGAGCTATCAAATCAGAGTAGAAGAGTGGGAGAGATGGCAGAGAACCTTAGAAAGTACACTTCTTCTCTGTAAGCTTCTGTTTCTTTATCAGAAAATGAGACATTTGGACTAGCCAACACCTAAGGGTTCTTTCCAACTCTAAATGCACGATCCACCACTTTTTAAGTCAGTCTAAATTCCCAATAGCTTTCATTGCTCTCACAATTAACACGTCTGCCATTTCTCTTACAATTGACTCATATGGGACTTCCAGCTATTTGAGAGAAGCTTCTTGAGAAGGAATCGAACCCACGTGATTTCACCACAAAGATCCAGAGATCCTACCTTCAGTGAACTGTCTCAATCTATTAAAGTAAGGAATCTGAAGTCATGTGTTTTGCCACCAAACATGTTGTTCTATCCTAAATATATATGTCTTGATGCGAGAGGAGGATATATTCTTTCACAAGTTAATAGAGAAAAAATAACTATAACAAGACACAAACCACCAAAAAGCAGAAGGAAATTGATGTAATTATAGATGTGCCCTAGGGTTTTCTTACTGGAAAGAACTGAGGAAAATATAAATCTGAAGAAACAAACAATTTCTACTTTTATTTTTACTCCTGATTGTAGTCACTTTGTCATATTTTAGAATCCCTCAGGTAGAAGAAAAAACAATGCCCATTGGGTCCAACCTAAGCCTGAACAAGAATCTCTCTGATCCTTGGTCCTTGAGCTTCTACTTGAAAACCTACAGGATAGAGGTTAGAGTGATGGACTGGAGCCAAGAAGACCAGGGTCTCTGATTTTTGTTAACTGTATGACCTTGGCAATCTGAGACTCAACTTCCTCATTTGCAAATGGGGAGGATAATGTTTGTAATCCTATCCTTAGAAGGGTTGTTATGAATATGTCAAATAAGGTATATAGTGCCTTGTAAATGTCGCCTCTGACCCTCTCTCTCTGAAAACAGCAAATTTTATTTTGGGCAGCTCTCATAATGAAGATGATTTTCCTTACATGAAGCCAAAATCTGCTTGGTCACAACTTTCACTTATTGTTCCTAAATCTCTGGAGTGAGGTGAGCAAGATTTACCCTTCCTCCACATGACAGCCTTTCCAGTGTTTAAAGACAACTATTAAGCTCCCTCACTTTTTTTTTTCCTGTAGGTTAAACATGCTCATGCTGAGTTACTTTTGCTAATCCTTATAAAAAAATCAGCGTTCTCATCCCTTCATCCACCATCTCTATTGTGAGCCACATTCTTTTTTGGTTTGCTTTTGCTGAGGCAATTGGAGTTAAGTGACTTGCCCAGGGTCACACAACTGGGCACACACACAAGATGCATTAAGTTCTGAGAGCAAATTTGAACTCAGATCCTCCTGACTTCAGGGCTGATGCTCTAGCCACTGCACAAGAGCTGCTCCCATCAGTCACATTCTTGTCATGAATCTTCTGTCACTGTGGTCTAAGATCCCATTCATTAAGTATGTTCTAAACAACAAGGACAAGAAACTTTAGACCTCAACAACCTGCAGACAAAAAGCAATTTCAGAATGATGGAAAAAGTAGAGAGCAAAACCTAAAAAAAAAAATCAGCAGAAAGAAATGGCAATGTCTAACTCAGAAAAGATTTAGAGAATTAAATCATTTAATTGACCTTAAGGTGTTGGAATCCTTACAAAGTGTTAACTCATTAGAGTTGATAGAGATAATAATTATCTAATTTAGCCTGGTTCAGTATGATTGATCTGATCTTACAAGGAGATGTTATGAGCCAGAACTTAAAACAAGGTACCCCATTCTTTGGTGTGTTCTTCTGCTTCAGGAATTGTTTATGGCATTATGTAAAGGAGGGATTTGGAAGAGAGCTCTTTTATCTGGCTATGCCTTCCACCTATCTCTTTATAGGGGGACAAAGGTATGAAATATTGTGTATAAACCAGATTGTTTTGTGATATTTTCATTAGTTTTGCTATGTTATTTCTTTTTTTCTCATTTTATTTTTGGTTATGAGACAGTTTTCTGATAAAAGGGTATACTTTAGAAAATATATGCCATATAAAAACTAAAAATATCAATAAATTGCTTTTTTAAAGTCTTCTGAACAACACTAACTTTTTACCCTAGTTCTTTCTCATCCCTTGAACATAATTTCTCTACTGATTGCTGTTCGACTACTTCAAATGGTCCTAGTGTCATTGGTGTGAATGTTTCTACCAATGTGAATTAACTTGTAGTTCAATGTGTTATTGGGGAAAAAGATACCAGGTCCAAAGTAAACAAGGGATTTGAATTTAATTCTGATACTTCTTAAATTTTTTAGCCTTGGCAGTAATTTACATTATTTTGGTGAACTTTTATTTATCTGTAAAATGTTAAACTTGGATTTGTGGCAGCTGGGACATTTATTTATCTGACAAAATCTGTGGCAGCTCAGTGAATACTGCCAAAACTGGATTCAGAAAGACCCAAGTCCAAATGCAGACACTTAATAGCTTAGTGCCCTGAACAAATACTTTACCCTATTTGCCTCAGTTTTCTCATCTGTAAAATGAGCTAGAAAAGGAAATGGCAAATCGCTGCATTATTTTTGCCCAAAAAATCCAAATGGGGTCACAAAAAGTTGAACACAACTGACATGACTGAACAAATAAAGTCAAATAATAATACCTGGGGAATGTCACTAGTGACTACCTCTCTTCAGTTTCCCCTATGAAAGTCTCAATTATTCCATCAAGTCCACAACTGTTCACTCCACCCACAAGCATAGGATCATGACTAATTCTTTTTGAAATCTAAGACTATGTCAACAGTATCCTTTTGACATATGAGACTTCCCAACTTCCCAACATAGTACTTGGCATATAAGTCCTCAAAAGTTGATTGAAGCATTGAGAAGTTAAAAGATTGATAAGTTACTATCATGACATCATAGAATTTTAACTGGAGACCTGGAAGAGATAGCAACAGCTATTTAATGAAGGCTCTTCATGTAATCCAAAGAGTTTAAATGGCTTGTCCAGGGTCATAGTAAGTCACTGAACAAGCTTTTATTGAGCACTTGCTATGTGTTAGGCACGCTGCCAAGGGCTGATGTATAGAAAGATAGAACACAATCCCTATCTTCAATGTATTTCCACTCTAATACATGAGAAAACTTATAAATGACTGGATATATACATGAATGAATAAATAATATTTATTGCATGCTTATATAACCCTGTGTTCAGGAAATTCAGGCACCTTGATCACTTCCCTGCCACCTTGTTGTGACTTTCATGAAATTAGGAGCATTTTATTCTTTAAATGCACTTAGCACAGAGCCTGGCATACAGTGTGTGGTTAATTAATGCTCTGTCTGTCTGTGTACTTTCAAATAAAAAAGTAAGACACCCCTTGCTCTCCAGAGATTCTCATTCTAATGAAGACAACACATATGTTTCCACAGCAATTGAGAAGGCAAGGCCCCCTTTTTATTTAAAGTACAATGCAAAGAAGATGGCAGTTTTCATTCTTTCTTTATTATTCTTTCATGTAATTGATCCTAATAAACATTTTTTCACATTGAGGCTTTGTCCAATAGAAAGAACTTTGGGTGCAAAAACCACGTGTTAAGGAAAAAAGCGGCTACAGCTCCTGCAGAAACAGTTCACATCATTACTCATCATTACTGGGAGAAAGACACAAAGATAGACAGATACAGAGCAGGGAGAGAGACAGACTGTGAGACAGAGATAGAGAGAGACAGAGACAGAAAGAAAGAGAGGCAGAGAGAGAACGGTTTTAGGAATAGGACTAAGAAAAAAAATTAAATGAAAGTGTGTGTTGTCTGTCAAGTGGGTACTCCGAAAGTATAGTAGAAAAGATGGGGGAAAAGATGAAAGAAATAAGAATGGGCTTTCTTTACTCCAAATGATGACGGCCATTCAGAAATATTAGTGGCAGCCCCTATTGCTCAATCAATGATGCCATAAGAAGCACTTTAAACATATGAACTTCCACAATCAAGTTTCAGCTTAAATATTGCTAGTTAAATGTCATTCTGTAGGTAGGATATTAGTCCTTGAGACCATTTAGAAACCGAGTAGAACCAAGTGTTCTGGGAAGGAATGAGCCAGAGAACGCTATCTCTCAAGATTCCCCATAGAATAATAGAAATTCCCTTCCAAAAACATAAAACTACCCTCAAAACTTCAACTGAAAATTAAAAACTCCTCAAGTATATGAGCAAACTAAAGGATAGCTGATGTAATTACATTTAAAAAAAAAAAATATGGATTCAAGGAAGAGGAGATTACATATCCAGAAGAAAACTACAGCAATCTTTGTCAAAGAGCATCAGTAAGATGATGGAGATCTGGGGATGTTCTAAAAAGATATATACTCCCAGAGAGAGTATTCTTTAAAAGACAATGTTCTTGTACCTTTAGAGTGTCCCAAGAATCTCAGTGAAGTTGTAGTTATTAAAGCTTAATGCTAGAGAAGCTTTAAACTACACTAAGACTTTGGGTACATGTTTATTCTGAGAGACTGTCTGTAATAGAGACTAAATCTGGAGTGAGGATTTTGGTGTCTGCATCTAAGCAGCCAGCCTAGAATTCTGAGCAAGATCTGGGAAGTTATGGTTCTAACACAAAAAGTCAGGATGAATTAGAAAGAATGGGGCAGTTCAATCTATAAGAGGAGATAAAAGAATCAACTGACATTAAAGCCTAGTGAGAAAAGCAACCATTATTCTTGAATTGTTGGATATATATATTTGTTTTTTAGTCTTATTCTATTTTCTTAGCTAAAAAAATAGTTATATTAAAAATAAGATCTCAAGCTGATCTGGGATCTTTTAATCAACTCAATGACATTGTCTTGGAATTTGATCATCTCCATAAAGAAGATGTGCATATGACTATGAACATGTATAAATATTATGTATAAATTCATGCCTCCTTGAAGAAGATGAGGGATCTTGGTTTATGGATGAAGTAGATCATTTATTGGACAAAGGTTCCTATAAAAAGATCTGGGTTACAACATCAAGCCTTTCTCAATTTACTCTTACTTTTTTTTCCCCCCAGAGAGATTCAGTTAGATGTGAAGACAGGACAGAAAGCAGAGTCTAGAAGTCGTCATGAAAATGCATCAAAGGTAAGTGGGGGCAAACAAGCAAGCCAGGTGCTGACTGATATCTACTCATCTTTAAATTCTGCACATTTATTTTTAGGCTTTTAAAAATATCCTTCTGAAAAGGGCCCATGACAGAAATGATATGTGTATATATGAATATGTGTATGATTGTGCATGAATATATATATATATATATATATATATTCACACATGTGTGTATTATGCACATGTGTGTATGGATACAATTGTGTATATATAAGATGTATACATATGTCTGTGTATACATGTCTGTTTAGATGTATGTGTATATATCTTGAACTAGCTATTTTATAAGAGGAGGAAATAACCATTTATACAGCATCAACTATGTGTTGAGTATTATACCAACTGCTTATAAATATTACCTCATTTGATCCTCACAACAATTCTGGATGTATGCTATAAATATCTCCACTTTACAGTTGAGGAAACTGAGGTAAATGGAGGTTTAGTGACTTACCAAGAATCAAATAACTGGTAAGAGTAAGGCTGGGTTGAATTCAGATCTTCCTTACTTCACATCCAGAGTTCTATCTCCGGCCCTAGCTTGCTGCCTCTAAATACCTACAAATAGTATCTTGTTATGGGAGCCACCTGCTAGTGGATGCTGGGAGATCTAATTCTGACCAGCAGAGATCCCTCCATGTGAGAGGTGTTCTCTGACCTCTCTCTTTTTCCCTCTTACCTCCAATTCATTTCATTTCCAATCCACAAGCAACATCTGCAGTCAGTAAAGGCTGATTTGCAATTCCTTCAAGTGTGTTATGATTCACAGCTGTGGGGGCTTTTGGAGAACCCACCTGCCCCTTAATGGTACAGTCCCCTTTAACTCTTTACAGGCTTTCTGGGTTTCACACTTAGACATGATGCTTAACATTATCTTATCTTATCCTTCAAACAAACCAGATGTGAAAATGCTATAATAGCCCCAATTTTCCTGAAGTGGAAACTGAGATAAAGACAAAGTGACTTGCCCCGGATCTCACAGCTAGTGAATATGTGAGACTGGTTTTGAATCCAGGTATTCCTGATTCCAGGTCCACTGGATACACATCAATAAAATTCCCTTTAATTTTTGAGTAATATAGACAACACTGACCTGTCATTAGCCCAAATTAAATCACAATCAAAACTGAAATTGGCCCAAGTAAGACAACTGAAACCCCATTGTCTTCTGGGAAATGTCAAATTTATTAGACTCTGTTCAGCATAATTTCCCATGAATTTGGTGCCAATCAATAACTAGATCTAGAACATAATACAATAATAATAGGATTATGATAATATAATAATAATATAATACAGGTGCATGTTGACAGGTAATCAGGGACCAAATATGACTTTAAAATAATTAGGGAGAATCAGGGAGTCATTTTCCTTGCCCCACCTCTGCTTTTCTGTCTTCTTCCTCTTAAATGTGACCTGATAACCAGATGAATTCTCTTTGCCTTCCCTACTAGCTGGCAGCAAATGACAGGGCATGGAGGAAATCCCTTCCCCCACCCAGCAATAGTAGCAGTAGTAGAAGCCCACATGCTTGCAGCTTATACTTGCTGGGTGGTGTCAGAGGAGAGCTTATGGTAATTTCAGCTTCTCTCCTTCCTTTTCTGAAAATAAAACTGAAACCAGAGTTTTAAATAACTGAAATCCCTTCCCCCACCCAGCAATAGTAGCAGTAGTAGAAGCCCACATGCTTGCAGCTTATACTTGCCGGTGGTGTCAGAGGAGAGCTTATGGTAATTTCAGCTTCTCTCTTTCCTTTTCTGAAAATAAAACTGAAACCAGAGTTTTTTAATTTGCTTTAAATATTTTTAATTTAATGTTTGATTCTAAATTTAAATACTTTTCTAAATTTACAAATATTATCTTATCCTCAAAACAACAGAGGAAGATGCTATAATTGCCCCAATTTTACAAAACTGAGGTTTTGATTCTAAACTTAAATACTCCTTTAAAAAAGTATTTCCATATACAGTGTAGATTACAAAAAGAGAATGATATATGGAACTAGGAATCTCTAATTCCTTAACATTTACTTTAATAGAAAAGATAAAAGAGATTATACACATTATTTTCAAAACTATTCCAATTGTCCGTTCTTTTTTTTCTCTTCTCTCTATACTTCTTTTTTCAATAGTATTTTATTTTTCCAAATACATGGAACGATAGTTTTCAACATATCTATTTTGTATATCTTTGACAGAATGGTTAGAATAATAGGCCCAGAGTGAGGAAGTAGTCTTCTTCCTAATTTCAAATCTAATCTCAATAATCTATGTGACTCTGGGCATGTAATTTAACCCTGTTTACCTCAGTTTTCTCAGCTATAAAATGAACTGGAGAAGGAAATGACAAACCACTCTGATTTCTTTCCTCCCTCCAAAAAAAATCAAATGGGGTCACAAAGAGTCAGGCACAACTGAAACAACTGAACAACTATATCAACCGATGAGAAAAATGATTTCTTCCTTGGTGCTGGAATTTATTTATGATCTAATCCTTTATATTTAGATCATTTAGATATTTGGAGCTTATATTGCTAGAGCGTAAAATGCTGGTCAAAAGATACCTAATTTCTATCAGACTGCTTTTTAGAAGAGTCATTAGGGTTAGTTTTTGCTTTTTGGTTTGCTTGATTGTTTGGTCAATTACTAAGACCTTGGCTCAATAGATAAGAGTCTTTGGGTTTGTTAAATAGTAGATTACTATTTCAATTTGTTTATGTGTTTTATGTTATCTAATATGTTCTACTGATCAAACTCTTTATCTTTTAACAGCAAGTTATTTGGGTTTGTGATTGGTGATTCTAGATCCTTTTCCCTGCTGCATATTTCCATTATTTCCCTGGGTACATATAATAGGTATTATATCTTATTCAAAACTTTTTCCTGTGTTCATTGATATAATAATATGATTTTTACTATTCTTGGTGTTAATACGTTAAATTATGTCATAATTTTCCTTGAGCCAGTTTTGCATTTTTGATATAAATATGCCCCAGCTATGTTGTATAAACTTCCTGTTATGATACCACAGGCTCTTGGCTTATATTTTATTTATAATTTCTGTGTGAATACTTACTGGGGCTGTATGAATTCCTAATTTCCTACATTGAAATCTTGGAAGACTTGTATGAACTGATATAGAATAAAGTGAACAGAACCAAGAGATCATTTTAAACAGTAAAACCAATATTTCATACTGATGATCAACTGTGCTCTAATTCACTTTTGACTAGAGAAATGCAAATTAGAACAACTCTGAGATACCATCTCACACATGTCAGCATGGTTAATATGATAAATAAAAGGAAAATTGTAAATGTTAGAGGGGATATGGGGAAAGTGAAACACTAACCACTGTTGGTAGAGTTGTGAAATGATGCAACTATTTTGGAAAATAATTTGGAACTATACTAAATGGGCTATAAAATTGTTCCTATCCTTTCATTCAAAAGTATCACTGTTAGGTCTACATCATAAAGAGATCAAAAATGGGGGGAGAACCTACTTGTACAAAAATATTGATAACAGTTCTTTTCTGGTGTCTAAGAATTGAAAATTGGGGCAATGTCCATGAATTACGGGGTGGCTGAACAACTTGTGATATCTCACAGAATATCAATGTGTTATGATGACAAGTAGGATGATTTCAGAAAAACATGAAAATATCTATCTATCCATCCAAGAAGGATGCTTAGAGAGATGTATATGTGTATTTCTGAGTATGACACCTTTAACCCAATTGACCAAATGTTATATCATAAAAACATCACAGAAAAAAAACAGAAAAGCATAATATTAAACATTTTATTGACCATAATGCAATGAAAATTATATACAACAAAGGGTCATAGGGGAAAAAAGACTCAAAATTAGATGGAGACTAAATAACTTACAAGCAAACATTTAGTGTATTCGATAACAAATCATAGAACTATCATTAAAATAATGAGAACAATAAATAAAAAAGACAAATCTTTTTGGGTGCAGCCAAAATAGTCCTTAGATAAACAATTATTTCTTCAAACATTTTTTTATCAACAAAAGAGAGAAATAAAAGATCTATCCCTTGGCCATTCAACCAAAAAATCACTAAAAAAAATACAACAGTAAAAATTATACAGCAAAAAGGAAATCCCACAAAGAAGAAGTTAGTAAAACTAAGGTAAAAATAATTAATAATTAAATTTGAAGTTGTTTTTTTAAGCAAGAAATATACAATTACTAGGTAATTTGATTTTTAAAAAGGAAATGGAAAACCAACAAATGAAGTGAACTGGATGAATAGTTGGGGAGAGGGGGAAGTATCTATCAATGAAGTAAAAGTCAATTTAACAGAAGTAGAGAATTTCAACAACTCAATCTCAAGAATAGAA